>NC_139143.1:139741795-139836795 GCF_964270905.1 Leucopleurus acutus
CTGGGAGAATCAGCCTCCCAGATGAAACCAGGTGGTTATTCCAGAAATACTGGTGAGAGGGACAGCCTTCCTCTATGCTGGAAGCTCTATTTAGACACAGGACAAGAAGGGGGCTCTGCAGTTTCTCTACTGGTGTTTGAGGTCACCCTGGTGGGTGGGCCAGGTCCTCTGCTTTTACAAGACCTGGCTGGGCCCAGATCAGCCACATAGAAAGTGTTCGGCTTTTTATACAGTCATCCCAAAATAACTTCAGAAAAACTCCTGACCAGAATGATTTTATGCCAGCTTCACCAGTGGGCATCTTCGAAGGCCATTTGTTTCTAAGACACGCCAGCATCAGTTGTGTGAAAAAGGATGTTGGACCAGATTTCACTGAGTGTAACCTGCAGAAACATTGCTGATCAAGCTGGAAACAAGTCTGTGGAAGATGGAGATTGCTTGAAGGAAAGTTCTAGAAGCATTTATTCTCATTCATTCATTTATTTACTTATTCTTTCATTTTTTATTCTCATTTTTTAAAAAGAGTCCAAGGGGTGGATAGTCTATTGTCTGGGTGGTCCTTTTTTTTTTTTAAGCTAATTGGCAAGAATGATAAAATTTGGGCACCAAGTTAGATGACCCATTCATAATTGCATACATATGTTGAACAAATAAGAATTGAGCACTTATTTTGCATCTCCTGTGGCAGGTCGTGTAAAGGGTATACAAATTTAGTGATAATCGTTCTTTCACTCGTTCCACAAATATTTACTGAGCATCTGTTTTGTACCAAGCATTGCGCTGAGGTACAGTAGTTGATAGAACTTAGAATCACTGAAAATAAACAAGTAAATAAGAGATTTTCAAAGTGTGATAAGAATTCCTGCGTAGAGAGCAGGGTATTCTGCACTAAAGGTTTTGAGGTTTCCTAAAAATAAACAGCTTTGTTTTTATGCAGAAGATAGTGGCCTTGCATTTTCTAGAGGAACAAGTATATTAGAGGCTGGAGAAATTTGTTTCTCCAGCAGACAAAAAGGGGGTGTGGTAGTGTAGGTCTGTGCCCGGGTTAGAATCCCACCCCAGCTGTATTGGGTCAACTTGAGTAAATTGTTACATGCCTCTCTGACTTTGCTCCTTCAGTCACAGAGACAGGTCAAAAGAACCTACTTCCAAGGGTTGTTTTTAAGGATAAAGCAAAATGACACAAGAACATGCTCAGCTTTGGGCCTAGTAACCAGTAAGAGGTCAGTAAAGGGCAACTTTTCACGTGAAAGGAAATCACTGATACTCATGAAGAAGATGCCTGCTTGGATCCCGAGCTGCACCCCGAGGCTTGCCAGACCCCAGGCGGGACTCTGTGCAGCCTGGCCCTCCTTGCCTGCTGGAGGACAGTCCTCAACAGAGAGCAGTGCAGAGGAAGTGTGCTCCCATATATATTAATGAGACAAAAGAACGTTAAGACCCCAACATAATCTGTTTATACATTATACATTTCTCTTGTTATTATTCAGCATTGATTGAGTACCCTCAATTCTGTAAGCTTTTTATCGAATGTTCCAACAGTTCTCAATTACCTGCAGTCTGGAGGAGCAGGTATGGCAAGAAATAAATGAAATCAGAGAAAAGGGCTGTAGTGCATATTACAGACCTGAGAATGAACACCAAAACCTTATCTTGGCTTAGCTGTTGGCCAGGAGCAAGAAGGCATCCTTGGAGGCTAAGCTTTCAGTTCCATGAGGGCAAGGATCATGCAGACCACTTCACAGGTGCTTTGCCACTGCCTAGCACAATGCCTAGCCCATAAACATTTGTTGAATGAATTTGTTGAAAGGAACGAATCATGTTAAAATCAGCAAACACTTTTTTTTCTGTGTCATGTGTCAGGAGCTATCGAAGAGCTTTACACATCTTAATTTTATTTAATTCTCGTAACAATCTTATGAGCTAGATAGGTACTATTATAACCTCCATTCTCCAGGGGAAAGAACTAAAGTTCAGAGAGGTTAAGTAACTGGCTCAAGGTTGCACAGCTAGTGAGAGCTAGGTCAGGAGTCAAACCCTGGCAGCGTGGCTCCAGAGTCTGACGGGCTCTCCGTGTTAGGACTAGAAGCAGTGGGACCCAGGTGCCTGCCTCTAGCCACCAGGTCACACTTCCTAGCTTTAAAAGTCTTGCTTCTTCATTCATCAGTGCCAGTCCCGATCTCAGATGGACCCTTGGACCCACCTCAAAGTTACCTGCAGGCAACCTGCTGTCTGCATCAGTGGGCTGTTCTCCTGACTTGGCCAGACTCCCAGCTTTCCTCCTCCCTTTCCAGCTGTTGATGTCCCACCTCGACCCTCCCCTTCATCTGATGGATTGTCCATCCTCAGTCTGAGGCTTCTCTGCTCACCCCAAAATGCTCCAGACTACTCCAGAACTATCATCTTGATATCTTTACAGCTGTTTCTGGAATGTCAGATCTTATACCTCTGTTCGTTATCTCTGTTCCTCACCATAATTCAACCAGGGGGTATCGTTAGCCCATTTTAGAGATGGGCGTGATGAGCTCGCCTGCTGGGGGTCAATGCTGGTGAGTGGCAGAGCCTGGGTCCAGAGCTGGTGAGCCCAGCCCCCAGATCCGTGCTCCTTCCCCTATTCTGCATAGTTGACCCCACTTCCACACTCACCTACTGTGAAAAGCCCTACCCCCAAATGATGAGGCAGCCAAAGCTTGGGGTGGGGAGGGCATGGTAGGAGAGGCCTCATTGCTCCCCAGCGGGGCTCAGTCAGGGAGCATTTGGGGGAATATCTGTCTCCTGGGCCCGTAGTCAGCCACAAGGGCAAAGACCTAGGACAGGCAAGAGATCCGTGCTGAACTCTGATATTAAAA
Organism: Leucopleurus acutus; assembly: GCF_964270905.1. Taxonomy (NCBI): domain Eukaryota; kingdom Metazoa; phylum Chordata; class Mammalia; order Artiodactyla; family Delphinidae; genus Leucopleurus; species Leucopleurus acutus. The sequence continues at coordinate 139,744,645 of NC_139143.1, forward strand.
AGGAGGGAGTAAGAGAGCCAAGTGATCACTCTAAGCCTGTATATTAAATGTATTTTCCCTCTGTAAAAAAAAAAAAAACTGCAAAAGTTATGTTTCTACATAAAGGCAGCCTGTGTTTCACAGCTATTCTAATTTATGGGCCGTACATTCCTGTGATTGTCTTGAACTGAAGAGCCAAGTAAATAATCACGGAGAGCCACAGGTAAATCACTTGGCGGTGAACCGAGCCTGTCCAGGGCCTCCAGAAACGGCACAAACATTATTTCCTAATTTTGCAGATTTCTTCATCTGAGCCCAGAAAACGCCTTCTCTTGTTGGCTTTGAGGTTTGACACTTTTTTCCACTTACATCCTGAAGAGACAGCAGCAAGGTGAAACGTGAGAAGTGTTTAAAGCATTTTCAAAGATTCCGCTTCTAATTTTCCTTCTCAATTTCAAAGAAAGAATGCCGTTCACTTCACTTCCGCAAGGATTTATCCCGCTACCAAATGGGAGCTGGAAATGGGAGGGGGTGGGGAGGAGTCCGGAGTGGGGAGACATGGGCCACAGCTGCACGCAGCTTGGGACCTAGTTGATTTTCTTTTGAATTTTGGTAAAATATACATAACAAAGTTACCGTTTTAATTATTTCCAAGTGTACCATTCAGTGGCATTAAGTGCATTCACATTGTTGTGTGACCATCAACCATTATCCATCTGCAGAACTTTCTCCTCTCCCAAACTGAAACTCCGTTTCCATTAAACAATGACTCCTCAACCCCTCCTCTCCCCAGCCCCGGCCACCACCATTCTACTTTCTGTCTCTATGAACTTGACTATGCCAGGTACCTCACATAAGTGGAATCCTGTAGTATCTGTCCTTTGGGGATTGGCTTAGCACGGGTGTCTTCCAGGTCCATCCATGTCATAGCACCTGTGACCCGGCTGATTTTAAGAAGGGGAACACTGAACCAATGGAAATACTAGTTCTTATGTAAGTCAACCAGAGGGGCATCAACCCAAGGGACAAATGCATAGTCACAGTCATTTGTGGTTGTTTTAAGGATCCAAGCCTAAGCTGCCACAATAAATCCAACCCATTTATTGAGTTAACACTCCAGGCAAGGCCCATGGGGTAAATGAAGCAGCAGAAGATGCTGCTTCTCAAGGAGCTTCCATCCAGCACAGGAGACTGGGGTGCAGAATCAAATCCAGATGTTAACTGATACGTTAACTTCAGAGTACAAATAAACAGGTAAACAAGGCTTTCGCCAGAGAGGTCATCTCAGACAGACATGACTGGGGAAGAGGTAACTTTTAGTGTGACCTTGAAGGATAGGTAGAGTTTAGTACAAAAGGAATGGGGCTGGAGAGAAAAGACATTGCAGACCAGCATGGAGGGAAAGCATGTCCGAAGGCCGACTGCGTCTGTCTTATTCACTGTTCGATCTCCAGTGCCTGGTACGACAAATGTGTGTCCCAGAAATGAAAGAATGAATGAATGCAGAGCCCAGAGGTGGAAAAGCCCAGGGTGAGTTAGGGAAACAGTGAGTAGACAGTCTCGCTTGAGTAGAGGGTCCCTCAGGGGAGCTAAGGTTAAAAAGGAAATGTTGGTAGAGATCAGAATATAGAAAACTTTGACTGTCAGACTAAGGAACTAGAACTTTATCCTGAGGGAACTAGGGAGGCATTGAAGGTGGCTGACCAGGGAAGCTCAGAGTGATTATTTCACTAATTCTGATCATAAGTGTCATCAAAGCACAAGTACCCCCTGAGAAGTTTAAAGTGGCAACAGATGGGTGAATGTCAATAGAGTGTAAGTGTCTTCGTTGGACTTACGCAGACGGGGTAACGTCTCATGTAGAAGTAGCATTTTTTGGAAGCATTTTAAAGTGGCAGAAGCTGGCAGCCAAGACGCTAGTAAGGACAACATTCCAGTAATCACATACAAAAATGACACTTTAGCTGTTGGGATTAAGAGGAAAAAGGCAGATCTTGAGGCCATGGTAAGAGGATTACAAACTTTAGGGATCTTGATATTCCCTCAGGAGACGCAGAAGCCAGAGACCATGACAAACGGCAGGACTCAGTGACTGGCCAGCAAGGGAAGTTTTAAAGGAAAAGAAGAGAAGAGTGTGCCTTATAGAGTGTGAGGTTGGGATGAGATGCCAAGCTTCCATATTCAAAAGAGATGCAGAGCTTCAGGATGAAATCGCCGGGGAGATTTGAAATCTGCAGCAAGGCATAGTCATGAGGTCATGAGAACATAAGAATTATGGAGAGGAGAGCAGAGGACAGAAGATGGAAAGGGAAGAGAGAGAAGGGGAGGAGAGGGGAGGGGAGGAGAGGGGAGGGGAGGAGAGAAAAGTAGGTGAGATGGAAGGGGAGGAGGAGACTGACTTTATATTTAACAGGAAGTTACTCTAACTGGTTTAAACCAAAAAGGTCACAGGTTTGTTTAATGGAATCCAAGAGGACAGGCAAGATTGAGAGAAGAATGGAACCAGGAACTGGAGAGCCGTCCAGAACCAGCAATGACCCTCTTTGTCTCTGTCCCGAGGCCACCTGCACGCTCCTCTCTGCCCCTCCTCTCCACTGCTTTATTCTTCGTTCTCTCCTCTATGCATATAGCTGTCCCCACAACCACCAAGATGACTTATCCCCAGTTCAAAAGACCTGCAGAAACTAACTAGTGGCCCTGAATCCACTTCCAAATATCTGGGGGAGAAAATACGATTGGCATCTTCATGCAAGTTCCATCAGGACGGTGGAGCCACTCAGCATAAACAAGGCTCCTGAATGCAACTTCTGTGGCTGGGAGGGCAGCTTTGTAAGGTGGGTGTCAGGCTGGGCAGGGTCCACGGAAGGTCCAGACTACACTGAATCGATCAGGAACCACGAAACCCTGTTAGGTAGGAAAGGCCTGAAGAATCCCAGGCTGTTCCAGTCTAAAGAAGCAAAGGCCTCAGCAGCCATGAGAACAGCCTACCAGTCACTGAGGAGGTGCCTGCAGACTTGTGCCTGGCTCTGTAGGTGACAAGCTGGCTGATTCTAGTAGAAGGAGAAGCCTTCCATCAGTGAGAGCTGCCCCCCTGTGGTGGGCTCTTCTGTGAGTGAGGAAGCTTCCACAGGTATAAGGGGTTGAGCAGTCCAGGAATGTCCCAAAATTGGATGCTAAGTTGTGAGAGGAAGGGAGGGAGGACTTATGTTTTCTAGGGAGCGGTTTCAATCAAGGGAATTATAGCCAAGAAGAGGGTGAAAATCTATGATTTAAAGAGCAGTGATTTGAGGCAGTTTACAATAACAGTGCAATAGAGAAATGGAGACGCAAGTGGGAGATAGAACTAGAAAAAGGAGAAATCACATATATTAAAAAACCAGTAGGGTCTATCGAGCTGCTATGGTTAAACTTCAAGTTTGATTTTGAGCTTCCTAGTAGCCAGAGAAACCTGTTACTATGTGTATGACCAGAAGAAGCAGCAGTTCCTCAAGACATAGGAAGTATTTCTAACACAGATTTCTTAAAGGAATTTCTCAATAAGAAAAAATATCACAAAAGTAAATATAATAATGAGTAAAAAAAAAAACAAAAGAAGTAAATATAATAATGAGGAGTAATATAATAATAATGAGGAGTAATAATAATATAAGTAAATATAATAATAATGAGGAGTATTATCTGTTCAAAATGACTTGGTGGCAGGCACCAAGCTACGTTATAACTAATTCCTGCAATCCTGACAGAACTCCATTGGGTAGTCACTGTTATTAAGCTCAAGTGACTGGTGAGGAAAATGAAGCACAGAGGGGCCAAGAGACTTGCCCACATTCTCACAGCTGGTAGGAGTGGTAGCGAAGGCACTGCTAGACTCTAGGGCCATACTCTTAGCCACTGCAAATAACACTACTCTTTAAAAAGAAGAGAAAAGGTGAGAAGGGAGGGAGAAAAATATCAGCCATTACCAGTATTCTCAAGTAGCTTTCAAGTAGCTAGTTAGGAAGAAAGACATACACAAATAAAAAGTTAAAAATAGGGCTTCCCTGGTGGCGCAGTGGTTGAGAGTTCATCTGCCAATGCAGGGGACGTGGGTTCGTGCCCCAGTCCAGGGGGATCCCACATGCCGCGGAGCGGCTGGGCCCGTGAGCCATGGCCGCTGAGCCTGCGCGTCCGGAGCCTGTGCTCCGCAACGGGAGAGGCCACAACAGTGAGAGGCCTGCATACCGCAAAAAATAAATAAATAAATAATTAAATAAATAAATTAATTAAAAATTAAAATAATACATCATTACCATTTTTGAGAACCTACAATGGGTCAGGCTTTATTTCAGATGCTTCATATATGTTATCTCTTGATTTTCCAAATAACCATGAAAAGTATGTGTTAGTATCCTGGTCCTTTGTATTTAGGAGACTAGTTCTAACTGGGTCAAGTCCAGAATTCTTTGTCTGGCTTTCAAAGTCCTGCATAACTTAGCCTTTTTGTATCCAACACAGTTTCCCACGAGTGCCCTTAAAGAGGCAGCCACATACCAAATGAAAAAGCATGGAATCCCAGACTCTGCCATTTTCTTGCTGTGGGACTTTGAGTGAGTTCTTTAACCCATCTGAGCTTCAGTTTCCTCATCTGTTAAAGAGGGAGAAAGATAACTATTTTCAAGGTTTTTAAAAGAACAGAGGTTTTAAGGATAAGAAAGTATCATCCAGGGAATCACAGGGCAATCTGAGAGAGCGAGGGGCTGGGGCTGGGGAGCTGAGGGAATGATCTATCTGTTCATTTCATCCAGTCAGCATTTACTGAGCCTGGACATGCTTGCTTCTGTGTTTGGTACCAGAGGTCCAAAAATGAATGGGATGTGTCGACCCTTGAGGAACTTACAGTCTACTGGGGGAGGAGAGGAAGGGGCACATTTAAATAGTGACAGCACTATGCATAGTGAGACGTGGTTAGTGATGAAGATCTGGAACAGACTTGCAGAAAAATAAATTTAAGAAAGAGAGAGAGAGAGGGAGAGGTTCTGGGTCAAGAAGGTGATGTAGGAAGATTCTGAACTCAGCTCCTCCCATGGACGTATAAAATCTACAGCTGTTTATGGAACAATTTCCTCTGAAAAAAAAAAAACCTAAAAACTGGCAGAGTAAGCCCTTCACACTGGGCAAATGAGAAGTAAACCACATTGAAGTGAATAGGAAAGGCTGAGACGATCTCACCATAAACCCCACCTCCAGCACACAATCGGGAGCTTCTCCCTGAGGAACCAAGGGTTCATACCCCACACTGGGCACTTCAGCTTTAAAACCGGCACCTGAGAGATGAGCTCCCAAAGCATCTGGCTTTGAAGACCAATGAAGCTCACACACACGACACCTGCAGGGCTGTGGCAAACTGAGGAACATCTCCTAAAGGGTCCATGTCCAGACTTACCTACCCCAGGGCTAACACAGAAGCAGCTCTTTGAAAGTACCCAGACTTTATGTGAAAGAGACTCATTTCTTCATTTCAAAGCATTGGTCTAAGGGACAGGGGCCTGCTGGGATACTCTCCGGGGAGGGCGGCTGATGGGCACCATCTTCCTGCTCTCCCTCTGCTTTGCTAAGGCCAGCAGGCACCATCTAATTTTTTTCTCCCTTTCCCGCAGGTGCCATCTTTATGCTGCAGCTGACAAGCTCCATCTTCCGCAGGATCCCTCTGCCTTGCTCCTTTTCTCCTTTTTTCTTTTGTTTTCCTTTTCCTCTTATTCCCCCCTTTTTCGCTAAGTGCTGTCTTTGTGCTCCTCTCTGCCTTGCTCCAGCCACTAGATGCCATCTTCACACTCTGTCATCCTCCAGAGTGCCAATATCTCTAGGAGGGGAGCTTCTATACGTCTGGTGCCCTGGTTTTTACATCTGGTTTTTCCAGCTGCCACCCAGGGAATGCTCTTTGACTGTGTGGCTCTGGAGTCCAGGGAGGCTTGTGTTCCTGGGTCCCATGGAACCGTAACAATTGGAGAGACAGTTCTTGGCAGACTACCACTCCCAGAGCACTGCACAGATAGCAGACTGAAACACACCCCTTGTTTTTCTGAGAAAGAGGCCGATTTGCTTATCCAGGAACTTTGGTCTGAGGACCACTTATAGGAGCCTATGGAGGGCTCTCAGGGAATGGAGGCTGGTGCAGGTGAATACAGTTTTTGTGCTCTCCCTCTGCCTCACTCCAGCTCCCCCGTTTCTTACAGATAGGAGCTTATGTCCTTCTCTTGTGCCCTGATTTTTGTGGCAGCTGCCTGGGGACCCTCTATATTTCCTGGCTCTGGTGGTCAGCAGGGCTTATGCTCACAGGTCCCATTGGACTGTAACTAATGGAGAAAGTGTTCTTAAACTGATACTGCCCCCAGGGTACAGCAAGAAGCAATAGACCCAGGACCTCAATCTTTCTGGAAAGAGGTCTACTAGCTCATCACCATTGTTGCGGCTTGAGGGGCAGGCTTCCAATTAAACACAAATCTAAGGGTTGACTGTAAACCTTTCCTGAGACCTAGGAAGGTAGGCACTGTCTTCATGCTCCCCCTTTGCTACACTTCAGAGTGCCAGCTTTTCTCAGTGGAGAGCGCTTATTTGTGTCTGGTGCCCCAGTTTTTACATCTCATGTCCTGGTTTTTGCAGCTTCTGCCCAGAGGATATCTCTTGATTTCCTGGTCCTGATAGCCAAGGGCGCTTGCATTGCATTGCTGGGTCCCATGAAACTGCAACAATGAGAGAGACAGTGCTTGGTAGATTACCACCCTCAGAACACTGCACAGACAGATGACTGAAACACTCCCCCCCCCCCCCAGCTTTTCTGTGAAAGAGATCTACTTGCTACTCCTGGAGATTTGACCTTAGAAGCAGGCTTCGGGTTTGGCACATACCTAGAGGCTATGGAGATGCTCTCAGGGAACATAGGCCAGATGATACCATCTTTGCACTCTCCCTCTGCCTTGCTACAGCCCACTGATATCTCCCAGAAAAGAGTTTGTACACTCATCTGGAGCCCTGATTTTTGCAACTGCTGCCCAGAAGACACCTATAGATCCCTTGGCTGGGAGCCAGAGGGGCTTATGCTTGCAGTCCCACTGAACTATATATAATTGCACTCTCTACAACTGCTGCCTGAGGGTCTGGCTTCTAATCAGCCTGAATCTAGGTGCTGACTGAGATTCCCCCCTTTGGGACACTGGTCTTGGTACACCTTCAACTACTGGGAGCTATTAAAAATATAAAGGGCTGCTTGGACAATCACAAAGATTGTCCAAGAGCTAGGGCAGAATTGAACAATAAATAAGATTCATCTCCTACACAAAACCAATCCTTCTACACTGGGAGAAGTGGCTGTTTCATCTAATGCACAAGAAACCAAAGCAGAGTCAAGAAAAATAAACAAACAGAGGCATATGTTCCAAATGAAAGAGTAAGATAAAATACCAGGGGGAAAAACAAGCATTAATGAAATGGAGGTAAGTAATTTACTTGATAAAGAATTCAAAGTAATGGTCATAAAGATGCTCACCAAACTCAGTGAGGAAACAAATGAGGAAAAACTGTAAAGCAGAAAGAGGAAACAAAGAGGAAAAAAATGTAAAAAGTTCCACACAGAAATCACAGAATCAAAGAATACTATAACTGGACTGAAAAATACACTAAAGTGATTCAACTGCAGGCTAGATGAAGAAGATGAAAGTATCAGTGAACTCAAAGACAGGGTAGAGTGATTCACCCAATCAGAGCAGCAGAACAATGAAAAAAAGTGAAGCTAGATTACAGGACTTATGGGACAACATCAAGGTGACTAACATTTGCATTATCAGAGTACCAGAAGGGGAAGAGAAAGAGAAAGGGGAAGAAAACTTATTTGAAGAAATAATGACTGAAAACTTCTCTAACCTGGAGACAGAAACAATCAGATTCAGAAAGCCAAAGAGGTAAATTAGATGAACCCAAAGAGACCCGCACCAAGACACATTACAATTAAAATGTCCAAAGTTAAAGGCAAGAAGAGAATCTCAAAAGCAGCAAGAGAAAAGTAACTTGTTATGTACATAAGACTACCAGCAGATTTTTCAGCACACTTTCAGGCCAGAAGGGAGTAACACTATTTAATCAAAGTGTTGAAAGAAAAAAAAATTCCAACCAAGAATACTGCGTCCAGCAAAGTTATTGTTCAAAATTGAGAAGAGATAACAAGTTTTCCAGACAAGCAAAAGCTAAAGGAGTTCATCATCACTAAACAAGCCTTACAAGAAATGTTAAAGAGACTTATTCAAGCTGAAAAGAAAGTGTGCTGATTAGTAACAAGAAAGTGTATGAAAGTATAAATCTCACTGGTAAAAGTAAATATATAGTAAAAGTAGTGGATTAATTACTTATAAAGCTAGTATGAAGGTTAAAAGACAAAAGTAGTAAAAAAAAAATGTAACTACAATAAATTAGCTAAGGGATACACCAGATAAAAAGACTTAAAATGTGACATCGAAAACATAAAACAAGAGAGAGGGAGAATATAAATTAGAGCTTTAGAGTGCATTCAAACTTAAGTTGTTATTAAAATAGACTGATATAAATATAAGTTGTTATATATAAGCTCCATGTTAACCACTAAGTAAAAGCCTATCATAGATACACAAAAGATAATAAGAAAGGAATCTAAGCATACTAAAGAAAATCATCAAAACACAAAGAGACAGAGCAAGGGAAGAAGAAAGAAACAGAGGGACTACAAAATAACCAGAAAACAATTAACAAAATGGCAATAAGTAAATACTTATAAATAATAACTTTAAATGTAAAGGGACTAAATTCATCAATCAAAAGATGTAGAGTGGATAAATGAGTGAAAAAAAAACCAAGAGCCACCTACGCGCTGCCTACTAGAAACTCAGATGTAAGGATATACATGAACTGAAAGTGAAGAGATGGGAAAAGATATTCCATGTAAATGGAAGCAAAAGAAAACTGGGGTAGCTATACTTAGACAAAACAGATTTTAAAACAATGACTGTAATAAGAGAGAAAAAGGTCATTTCGTATTAATAAAGGGGTCAACCCAACAAAAAGGTAAAACATTTGTAAATATTTGTGCACCCAACATAGGAGCACCTAAATATATAAAGCAAATATTAACAGACCTAAAGGGCAAAATAGACAGCAATACAGTAATAATAGGGGATTTAATAACCCAGTTTACATCAATGAACAGATCATCTAGACAAAAACTCAATAAGGAAACATTGGCTTTAAATGACACATTACATCACATGGACTTAACAGTTATATATGAAACATTCCATCCAAAAGCAACAGAATATACATTCTTCTCAAGTATACATGGAAGATTCTCCATGATAGATCATATGTTAGGCCAAAAAGTAAGTCTTAACAAATTTAAGATGATTGAAATCATATCAAACATCTTTTCAGACTACAATGGTATCAAACTAGAAATCAATTACAGGAAGAAAACTGGAAAATTCACAAGTATATGGAGACAAAACAACATGCTCCTGAACAACCAATGGGTCAATGAAGAAATCAAAAGTGAAATCAAAAAATACCTTAAGACAAATGAAAATGGAAATACAACATACCAAAACTTATGGGATGTAGCAAAAGCAGTTCTAGGAGAGAAGTGCATAGTGATAAATGCCTACCTCAAGAAACAAGAAAAATCTCAAATAAACAACCTACTCTACACCTCAAGGAACTAAAAAAATGAAGCCCAAAATTAGCAGAAGAAAGGAAATAACAAAGGTTAGAGCAGAAATAAATAAAATAGAAACTAGAAAAGATCAATGAAACAAAGAGCTGGTTCTTTGAAAAGGTAAACACAATTGACAAACCTCTAGATAGAGTCAGCAAGCAAAAAAAAAGGAAGTTCAAATAAATAAAAGCAGAAATGAAAGAGGAGACATTACAATTGTTACCACAGAAATACAAAGCATCATGAGAGTACAACAAATAATTCTATGCCAACAAATGGGACAACCTAGAAGAAATGGATAAATTCCTAGAAACATACAACCTTCCAAGACTGAATCAAGAAGAAATAGAAAATCTGAACAGATTGATTACTAGTAATGTGATTGAGTCAGTAATTTTTAAATTCCCTACAAAAAAAATCAAGGACAGGTAGCTTCACTAGTGAATTCTACCAAACATTTAAAAAAGAATTATCGATAATAGCAATCCTTCTCAAACTCTTCCCAAAAATAGAGGAAGGGGACACTCTTCCAAACATATTTTGCAAGGCCAGCATCACCCTGATACCAAAACCAGACACAGATGCCACAAAAAAGAAAATTACAGGCCAATATCCCTGAAGAACATAGAGGCAAAAGTTCTCAGCAAACTGATTTCAACAATTAAAAGGATTATACACCATGATCAAGTGAGATTTATTCCAGGGATGCAAGGATAATTCAACATCTGCAAATTAATCAACGTAATACACCACATTCACAAAATGAAGGATTAGAATCATAGGATCATCTCAATAGATGTAGAAAAAGCATTTGACATAATCCAACATCCATTTATGATAAAAATTCTCAACAAAGTTAGCATAGAGGGAACATACCTCAATATAACAAAGGACATATATGACAAGCCCACAGAAAACATCATACTCAACAGTGAAAAGCTGAAATCTTTTCCTCTAAGATCAGGTACAAGACAAAGATGCCCACTTTTGCCACTTTTATTCAACATAGTATTGGAAGTCCTAGCCAGAGCAATTAGGCAAGAAAAAGAAATAAAAGGCATTCCAATTGGAATGGAAGAAGTAAAACTGTCACTATTTGCAGATGACGTGATACCAAAGACTCCATCAAAAAACTGTTGGAACTAATAAATGAATTCAGTAAAGTTGCAGTACAGTATACAAAATCAATATACAGAAATCTATTGCATTTCTATATACTAATAACAAACTACCAGAGAAATTAAGAAAACAATCCCATGTAAAATTGCATTAAAAAAATAAAATAACTAGGCTAAATTTAACCAAGGAAATGGAAGACCTGTACACTGAAAACAATGACATTGATGAAAGAAGCTGAAAAAGACACAAATAAATGGAAAGATTCTGTGCTCATGGATTGGAAGAATTAATATTGTTAAAATCCATACTACCCAAAGAAATCTGTAGATTCAATGCAATCCTTATTAAATTTTCAGTGGTATTTTCCACAGAAATAGAACAAGTAATCCTAAAATTTGTATAGAACTACAAAAGGCCCCTAATAGTCAAAGAATCTTGAGAAATAAGAACAAAGCCGGAGTCATATGATCCCTGATTTCAAATTATATTACAAAGCTATAGTAATCAAAATAGTATGGTACTGGCATAAAAACAGACACGTAGATTAATGGGACAGAATAGAGAGCCCAGAAATAAACCCATGCATATATGGCCAATTATGACAAAGGAGCCAAGAATATAAAATGGGGAAAGAACAATCTCTCCAATAAATGGTGTTGGGAAAACTGGAAAGCCACATACAAAAGAATGAAACTGGACCACTAACTTACACCATACACAAAAATTAACTCAAAATGGATGAATGATTTGAATGGAAGACTTGAAACCATAAAACCCCTAGAAGAAAACATAGGCAATAAGTTCCTTGACATAGCATAAGTCTTGGAGATATTTTTTTGGATTTGACACCAGAAGCAAAGGCAAGAAAAGCAAAATAAACAGGTGAGACTATATCAAACTAAAAAGCTTTTGCACAGTGAAGGAAACCATCAACAAAATGAAAAGGCAACCTAATGAACGGGAGAAGATACTTTCAAATGATATATCTGATAAGGGTTGATATCCAAAATATATAAAGAACTAATACAACTCAATCAAAAAATAGATAAAGAAAATGTGCTATACACACAAAACACACACACAATGGAATATTATTCAGCCATAAAAAGAGTGAAATCTTGCCATTTGTGACAACATGGATGGACCTAGAGGGGATTCTGCTAAGTGAAATAAGTCAGACAGAGAAAGACAAATACTGTATCTCACTTATATGTGAAAGCTTTAAAGAAAAACAAAACAAGCTCATAGATACAGAGAACAGATTGGTGGTTGCCAAAGATGGGGGGTGGGGGATGGGCAAAATGGGTAAAGGAAGTCAACAAGTATAAACTTCCACTTATAAAATAAATAAGTCATGGAGGGCTTCCCTGGTGGCGCAGTGGTTGAGAGTCCGCCTGCCAATGCAGGGGCCCCGGTCCAGGAAGATCCCGCATGCTGCAGAGCGGCTGGGCCCATGAGCCGTGGCCTGTGAGCCTGCGCATCCGGAGCCTGTGCTCCGCAACGGGAGAGGCCACAACAGTGAGGCCTGCGTACCGCAAAAAAAAAAAAAAAAAAAAAAAGCAACAGTATTACCTGAAAAGTTTTTTTTTTAACCAGGATTAAAAAAATGTAAATTTTCTTCAGCCACAAATCAGAGAGAGCTATCAGGAAAGAAAAAAGCCAGATTCTAGAGGGTTTTGGAAGCTATGGGTAAAGATAAAAATAGAGTTAGTTGGCATAAATTGCTCACCTGAGAAATTCTATAGGAAAGGAAGGAGACACACAAAATAGTGAGTAAATAGTGACGCCATCAGCGTCAAGCAAATGGTTCTTTTCAACTGAGAGAAAACTCTGCTGAGAATAAAGCAAAACATGAGAGTTATTTTGATGTGGGGTTCGGGGAATGTTCTAGAACTTGCACCAGGTAGGCTAAGTCTTCTCATATAAGATTAAATGCGAGAGCTTCTGACTGGAACAGATGAAGGAGAAAAGTTCTTAATCCTGGAAAACAAGTTGAATTTTGACAATATGAACTTTGAGGTGTCAAATCTCCATGGTTCTTTGGCACTCCAGCAGGATGGCAAGAACAGAGAGAGACAAGGAGGGCTGGTGACCTGGGTTTGGGGTTGACACCTGTCTGAGCAGGAATGAGAATCTGGAGTGTGGGCAAGGTTAGGTGTCTAGGCTGGATGGCGAGGGCTGGGTGGGGATGGGAGCAAAGCCAACAGACTGAAATGGGTAAGGAAGGAGGTTGGAAGACTCTGGTTTAAGTGAGGTTTAGGAGAAGTGGGGGAAATGACAGGAGTGCTCCTTTCCTGGGGCTGCCTTAACAAATTACTGCAAATCTGGTGCCTTAAAACAAATAGAAATTTATCCTCTCACAGTCCTGGAGGCCAGAAGTCTGAAATCAAGGTACTGGCAGAGACGTGCTCCTTCCAAAGGCCCTAGGGGTGAACGCTTCCCTCTTCTACCTTCTGGTGGCTCCAGGCATTCCTTGGCTTGTGGCTGCATAACTCCAGACTCTACCTGCCTTCACATGGCCTTGTCCTCTGTGTGTCCCAAATCTCCCTCCACCTTTCTCTTATTAAGGATACTTGTCATTTGATTTAGGGTACACCCCATTAATCCAGGATGATCGCATCTCAAGATCCTTAAATTAATTGCATCTGCAAAGACTCTACCTAAATAAACTTGCATTCACACTTTTGAGTGGACCCATCTTTTGGGGGGCCACCATTCAACCCACCCCAACAGGTAAGGAGGTTGTGATCAGAAATAGGAGCCCACTTGAAGGAGAGCAGAGGTGCGTCAGTGTCTCTGGGTATGGTTTTGCCCATATATGGCACATGTGCTGATATACGGTGTAGAGGGGGATCAAATAGGTCAAGTTGGTTCGGGAATAATGATATTAATAGTTGTGACAGTTGATCTTTGGGACTGGCTTCGTCGAGGAGGATGGAAGGGATGGGTTGAAACTAGGTGACCAGTGGCAGGTATTTCTATAAAGTCAGTGAATTCTGGAGGTGTGCTGCCATGGGTGGTAGAGACTGACTACCAAGACTTTAAATATTGATGAGAGAATGACACTTCGATGATCTGGAAGTGGCATTAAGAGCGAGGAGAAGGCTGACCCTCTTCTTTTTTATCCCACTCAGCCAGGTAGCATGAGACCTATGTGGGAAAAGTTCGTTTCTTTCTCACTAAGATGCCACTGATGACTTGTCTACCCTATGGAGAAAGTCTCTCTCTCTCTCTCTCTCTCAAAAAAAAAAAAAAAAAAATCTTTAAGCCAATGGAAGATAGCTCAACTGGATTTCAAAATTTTTACCTTTCCTCTTTTTAAAAACCAAGACAATATTTTCCTATTTTATGGTTCTGGAATTTTTTTCTTTCAGATAGCCACCTCCCTGTATCTACCCAAAACAGCTTGCACGAGAGCAGCGACCATGTCTATTTTGCTCATTCATATATCTTCAGAGTCCAGCAAAGAACTCAATTAGCAGAGTTTATCAAGTGAATGAACGAGTGGATGAATGAATACATAAATGAATGGATGAATGAAATTGCATTTCCCTAGTCTCCTATGCATGGAAACCACCAGCAGGACCGTCTTTTAGCAAGTGTTGATGTTGTGGGCTCACCTGACCTATGTCCCGTCCTTGAATTCCTGTATCAATATGGATAATAGCTCAGTGCCTTGTCAATAAGTACAGCGTGTTCCGTCCGCTGCTGCCAAACTCCTAAGCCATCTGAGTGGAGGTGCTTGTGTGAAGGTGACACTTGCCCCGACCAATGTCATCTAAGGAAATACCCATCTTCCCTTAAGTGTCTCTTCTCCCGGTCTTCACATATCATTGCACTATAAATGATGATGAGGAGGGTTTGTAAATCAAGAAAAAGGCCTTGCTTTCAAGTACTCCTTAATTAGGTAGGATGATCCAGCATCCTAGTTCATTTGGACGGGACAGCAGGGAACCGTTCCATCTCCTGCGTGTCCCCACCTGGGTCCTGCAGTGTTCCCAGGGTGATTGCTCTGTGTAAGGAGTTTGTAAATTCTAAGCTTCTTCCTCCTTATGCCAGGACTGGGAGGAATATCATGCAGGTAAATTCTGCTACCAGGTTTTACGAGAAGGTTTGGAGATTCAACTTGGAGTTAAAATTTCTGTTTATTTAGTCATTTATACATCATCTCATTGTGAAAACAAGTCAAGGTTTCTTCTTGGATTACATA
Organism: Leucopleurus acutus; assembly: GCF_964270905.1. Classification (NCBI taxonomy): domain Eukaryota; kingdom Metazoa; phylum Chordata; class Mammalia; order Artiodactyla; family Delphinidae; genus Leucopleurus; species Leucopleurus acutus. Next base: position 139,759,662 of record NC_139143.1, read on the forward strand.
AATTAGGTCAGGGAAAAATAAATCATAAATAGATTAGAAAAAAGAAGTAGGATTGGAACCTGAAACCGAGCCAGGAAAGAGACTATATAACACAGCAATGCAGACTGTAAGCCCTGCATCCTCACTCTGCATGGGGTTTGCATTTGAATCTGAGTGTTCAAACAACCAACACAAAAGGGAACCCTGATCGGCCGTACAATTTACAGCATCCATGAGACAACATGCTCACAGGTCAAACACTTTGTAAAACTCAGTTAATTCTGACCTGGGACCAGGGAGCAATTTCTCCCAGGCTTCCTCATCATGAGGACACTCTGTGATGAAATAAAAAATATGCCGATAAAATCTCTGCACAAACAATGCATTCTGCACAGGACTATTCGTTAGTAGAAACTTGCAACATCTACATCCCCTCAAAAGGTGAAAACTAGAAAAACAATTCTTTGTGGATCAACGTGAGGTAACCAATTCAGTGCTGGCCTGGCTTAAATTAGGCATGGATTTGAGAGAAGCTTGACAGGTGCCAAAGGTGGCTGGGAGGAAGGCGCCCTGGCTCTAGGTCCTCTTCTCAGCTCTGTTGCCATGTGGGATGCTGAGAAGAGCTCAGACTTTGGATCCAGGTAAAAGTGAATTTGAATCACCACTTAAATAGCTGTGTGCTCTTGCGGTTTCTGCACCTGGGTTTCCGCATCTATATAATGAGTGATGTGATCTCTTTTGTGCAGATTGTTGTAAGTGTGAAGGGTTGTGTAGACGCAGGGCCCAGCACAATGTCTGAAACAGAACAAGTACATAATAAAGAGCAACTATAAAGCTTTCTGTCCTGTCCTTGGGCTGTGAATTTACCTTGGGCAAGGTGAATTTCTTGGGCCTCAGTTTCCTCATCAGAAACTACTAGTGTTAGTTTCCGTAGTAGTTAGTTTCCCTCTCTAGCATTCTTTTTTATGGTTCCATGAAATTTAAAACATAACTTTATATCAGAAAACAGGAATACTAAATGTTGTTGCTTTTGTACAAGTCCTCCCCCATTTTAATGACAGTCCATATCATATATGGGTTCTCAGAATCCTTCTGTCCCCGTTGCCTGCTGGTTAGAATCTCTTCTTAGCTGGGACCTGGAGGCCCTTCAGCATGCAGTCACTGCCCCCTCCTCCAGCCTTGCCCCTGACCTTGATCAAATGCTAGTAGTAATCCTAATCTACCGAATTTCCTTAAATTGCACTTTACCAAGACCAATCCTTCTGCTTCAAATTCTTCATCCCACCCTTCCCAACTGGCTTCCAGAAATCTACTTAAAGAAATTTCTAGATGGCTAACACTAATTCCTAAGTTATCTTCTCAGGAAGATAAATTGTGAAGGAGCAAAAATAATATCCAATGGTATGGTTTCTGTTTCTCATTGTGCTGATAGCAATCCTATGATTTGTTAAGTACCTACAATATCCCAGGCACCGACACATATACATTGTCTTTCCATTTTTGCAGTGGCCGTTAGAGGTGAGTACCATGCCCATTTTACAGATGAAGAAACAGAGGCTCAGGGAAGTTAAGTAATTTGCTCAAGATAGAACAGCTAGATGGTCAGGGAGCTGGAATTCGAGCCCAAGTTTCTGAATCCAAAGCCGCGCACTTTCTATCCCACCCCACTGCCTCCGCGAAGGAGCAAATGCCATCTCAGGCAGGGCTCTCTACACAGCAAGGTGGGTCAGACACTTGGGACACAGTGACTTCTGAGGAAGTGGAAGGTAATTTGACAGTTTATTCTATTTTATTGGTTCCAGAGGGGACTATTCTCAACTGTCCTTCCCCAGCACACATACTCTCTCATATATACACAGACACTCTCTCAATCTCTTTATCAAATCAATTGGCAGTACTTACAGAAAGCCACATCAGTTTGTTCCTGGAATGTGCAAGAAAAAGCCCAAGGCATTGCCCCTGCCCCCAGAGAGCTCACAGCTTCACTGAGGAGAGGGGACAGCGAGACCCATGAGAGCACCAGAGAAAGGTCTGGCAGCTGTCAACTGAGTGCCAGGTTGTGTGGTGCAGATTATAATGCAAACTCACCTGAGTGGGGGAGGAGTGAGCTCAGACATCACAGAGGAGGCTGGCCCTGAACCCAGTCTAGAAGTGTAACAATTAGGGTGCCCACCCAAAATACAGCAGATCATTAGATGCAAAAGAAGAAGCCCCCAAACCCAACGTGGAAACAGTTTTATTATGAAAAGGGCAACAGCTGTCAGAAGAAAACGGGATTCACTATGCAAACTGTGAAAGGAAAATCCTGGGTCTACTTATCCTATTTCTACAATTTTTCATCAAGATAGAAAACATAAAGATTATAAATGCTATCTCATGGAGCACCTCCTACTATCAAGTCGAAGTTATTCACACCTTTCCACAGCCATTATAATGGCCCCAGCATGCTTTGTCTTTACACAATTATTGAGAATCTAAGTGCCAAAGAGCCCAGCTAGGAACTGACGACCCAGCAGTAATCAAAGGAAACACCTTCAGAGAAAATCACCTGTGAGACTCTGCACGATCAGACCTCTGAGACCCCTCCAAGGAACCCCTCACTCACTGTGCTCCAGACACTCCAGTCTCCTTGCTGCTCCCCAAACACCCAGGCACAGGCCCACCTCACCTGTGTGCGGCTCCCTCACACCCCTCACCTCTGGTAACCACAAATCAAATCTCTTTTTCTATGAGTTTGTTTGAAGTATAATTGACCTACAATACTATGTTAGTTCCTGGTGCACAGCAGAGTGATTCCATATTTCTTTCTTTCTTTGTTTATTTGGTTACTCCATGTCTTAGTTGCGGCAGGCAGGCTCCTTCGTTGTGGCATGCCTGTGGGATCTAGTTCCCTGACCAGGAATAGAACCCAGGCCCCCTGCATTGGGAGCGCAGAGTCTTATCCACTGAGCCACCAGGGAAGTCCCCTGATTCCATATTTCTTATGCATCACAAAATGATCACCACGATAAGTCTAGTTACTATCCATCACTATGCAAAGATATTACATAGTTATTGACTATATTCCCCACATTGTACATTTCTTGCCCATGACTCATTTATTTTGTAACTGGAAGTTTGTACCTATTAAACTCTCCCACCTATTTTTCTCCTCGCCCCACGCCCCTGGTAACCACCTGCTTGTTTTCTGTATCTGTAACTCTGGTGAAACACTAATATGGATTAGACACCTAGTAGGTGCCTAATAAACATTCGTTGAAAGATGGCTCTTGAAAGAACTTTTGAGTTTTCCCAAATGGTAGACTCTGGAAAACCTTCCCAAAGTCTTAGAGGAATGATACTTTAAACCTTAGAGATTGGGACACCTATCCCATTGGCACAATCTGGGAGTGAGAACAGGCTCAATCAGCTGTTGGGACCAGCCTGAGGCCTCCTGCATGTTATGGAGATCAGGAAGTCAAATCATTAAACTGACTATAGGGCTGCTATGTGCAAAGACCCTGTGCTCAGACTCTGCCCCAATTTCCACACATCAAAAACTCCATTTCCAGGGCTTCCCTGGTGGCGCAGTGGTTGAGAGTCCGCCTGCCGATGCAGGGGACGCGGGTTCGTGCCCCGGTCCGGGAAGATCCCACATGCCGCGGAGCGGCTGGGTCCGTGAGCCATGGCCGCTGGGCCTGCACGTCCGGAGCCTGTGCTCTGCAATAGGAGAGGCCACAACAGTGACAGGCCCGCATACCGCAAAAAACAAAAAACAAAAAACAAAACTCCATTTCCATTCCCAGGCTCCTGCCTCTATAGCTCAGCATCCAAGTTCACTGTAGATACATATCAACAACAAGATATCGATGCTGGAGCTGGGAAGTCAGCATGGGGTGGGGCTGGGAGGATGCAGGAGTGGCCCTGGGGCACCACCAAACTCTACCTTTGTGATGCAGAAGGTGAATAAGTGACAAGGCCCTCAGTCCCAATATTAGCTAACCCCATGACGTAGGGAAATGTACTTGGCTTCTTCATGCCACTTCTCAGGGTGAGAAAACTATCAATAATATTCCCTGATTCAAAGCAGAGATTCTTAACCTGAGATTCACATATAAACCTGTTTGGGTGGGCTGGGAAGACCATGATATTAGGTTGAAACATAGAATCTGCTACTTCTGTATGTCAAAAATTGTCTAATAGAATTCCATGTGGTTCACATTGAGAAAACAAGAAATTATGATTTAGGCAACACTGTTGTCCAGGTAGTATATATTTCAAATATGGGACCAGTGGTTCATTGGCCCATGCTTTCACTCCACAATTAGGTTAAACTCCCAGGAGGCAATACCTGCTAACATTTATCAAGCACTTATGGTATAGTCAAGCAGTTTCACTGATACCATCTTATTTGATTCTGAAGTGGACAGTTACCCTCCCACATTCATCTTAGAATCAACTAACATATATTAGGCATCTTCTAGTTCAGGAATCAGTCAGAAAACTATGGCCCACGGGCCAAATCAGTCTGCAGCCTGTTTTTGTACAGCCTGGAAGCCAAGAATGGGTTTAACATATTTAAAGGGTTGTACACACACACACACACACACACACACACACACACACACACACAGAGAATAATGCATGACAGAGAACATATGTAGTCCACAAAGCCTAAAATATCTACTATCTGGTCCTTCACAGACAAAGTTTGCCGACCTGTTCTAGATGCCAGGCACTGGGCCAGGTGCTCCTAATATGCTAACCCAGTGTGGTGAGAGTGAGAAAGCCCTTCAGCTTCAGGCACAGATGGCACTGGTGTCGGTGTGGCCAGAACAGTCAGCAAAGGGGAAGTAACTTGGAAAGCAAAGGTTCGGGTCCCCTTTCTATTTTTCATACATTGCTGTTTAAACTGGGATAAGTTCCCTAAACTCTCTCAGGCCAGCAACTTCTATCAAATAGGGCTACACCCTATGGAATAATTCCATTTTACAGTGAGTCTGTGAGTTCATTAAGGCTGGCCCAGGGACCCAGAAATGAGGACGTGTGTTCTAATTTGAGAGGTTTTAAAAATCATGGTGACCCAATTTTTTTTCTTCTTCTTGTAAAGAAGACGATATTCCTTTAGAAGATATAGCTAGAAGAATATTTAGAAGATACATTTAAGAATAAGTTAAAAATGCTAAAAGGACATGAGACAAGGCACAGGAAGGCAAGGAACTGAGGGAATAGGGAATCTGCATCCAGACAAGAGCTCAAGGTGTGTCATCTCTGTTTTAGGTGACAAATGTAGAGTTGCCATTGTAGGGGAGGGGGGCAGAATATTGTTTTTAAGCAGAAAGTAGTTTTCTATGTTTGAGCATCCAAATGCAAAAAGAAAAATACCAGTACCACAGGCCAAATACAAAGAGGGGAGGAGGGTATCCAATTTTAAAAATGCTCATGGCAATGAAAAACTATAACTTTCAATGTGAACCAATTCATCGAGGCCTTAACACTCATTTGTTGGGAATGGAGGGGCAGTAAAATCTGCCATCAGAACCAATTGGGGAGCGGCAGGCTGGAAAGGTCAGCTCTGGCTAGGGATGTGCAACTCCTCGACTTTGTTAAAATGATGGTATTCGACAGAAGTTACATCTGAGGTCAAGTGACCGCAATAACACGGGACAAGGAGCGCTCTCAAATCATTCTCCCGGATGAAAATGACATGAAACTGACATAATATCTGAGGTGAGATGAAACTCAAATCCTCAGCAGCTGAACACTTCACCTACTGATGGGCAGCCTGACCCTCACCAATCTCATAATCACACCCGTGTCAAGAGGGGAGCAGAGTCTCCAGTAACAGAAGGCGCTGCTTGGGCATTTTGGGGGAGGCAAGGCTTTGTCTCTGCTTCTGAAATGATGTTGTTAAAAGTTTCAATACTCAGCTTTAAACCTTTCAAATCAATGTCTTATTAGAAAAATTGGATTCCACCTACATGCGTGGAATCTCTTCCCTTATATAATTTTTCTCCACTCTGGGTATTTCTTGGCTAGAATTTTCAGCAATAAAATGTGTGTTTTAGTTCAATGACTACCTTGATGTTATTTAAAGATTCAAGTCAATTGCATTCAAAACGCGAGGATGATCTCTAATCTGGGTTACTCTTCTAGCTTTAAAACTACTTTTGTGTTAGGGGAGGGTGTGGGAGCTGTGGGCAGGGAAGAAGATAATGATAAATTATAACCTCTTTGCCCCCAAATAACGGGTGTGAAAGGAGGGTGTTCTGGAGACTGTTGAATATATTAACCCATGATAAAGGACTTCAGAAAGGGAAGCCTAAACTACATTTGAATTTAAAGCAAGTATTAAGATTAAAAACCCCAAAGGAGAAATATTACATATAGTCAGCTGTTACAAAAAATACTTCATGCTCTATCATCTGCCCTGTAATTGCTCTAGTATGAGGTTCAGTCTCGTAGACTGTATCCCCATCTATCAGTGTGTTTAAAAGAAGTTTTGGTGTGTGTTTGTTTTTTCCCTGAGGAGAGAGAGGTGTGGCTGATTTGCATAAACACAAGGGCTCTGACTCCAAAATACACCCTATCTCTTCCCTACCAAGGCATGTGGGCTCCCCCAAAGCCAATAAATACACTTGTCAGCAAGGGGATGAATCAGCATGTATTTAAATCAAAGACAGCCATGAAAGAGTGCATTAGTTCTGTTCCTGGGACCTGTCAAACCACAGAAGAGATTAAACATCTGACCCTCTTCATCCCCAACATTGCTCCACAAGAGACATTTCTGTCACTATTCCTGCCACTCGGCTTTCAAAGATGCCACAAAGCCTAGGGCGACCTCTGCTACATTTCAGTGTTGTTTATTGATTTCTGACCCAGTGCTTAATAGTTTTCCCAGTCCCCCTGAATGGCTTTTGTAAGCAATGGGGTTTGTACATCTCACCAATCAATACCTTTTATATTTACAATAAAATTGAAACTGCTTCTGCCGGGGGCGCAGCCCAGCATTTGTCATCCTTCAGCGAGGGAAAACTATGTCATTATCTGAATTAAAACATTTATTTCTGATTAAGAGAGTGTCCTATCTCATTAATTTTTCCCTTTCCAATAGAATGGGAATAGAAGCCTATTGATTTTTGCACTTTTACACATCTCCACTGCTGGGAAGATAATTGAGAAGTTAGCCAGAATAAATGAAGTTTCAAGTCTAGTGGGCCAGCCAATACCTTCCAAATTCAAGGTGTTTTTATGAAGCTGGATTTTAATTTGTTGGCAGGCTGAAGCAGTGGGACTTATTCGGCTGAGTAAATTGGATTAAGAGTAGAATCAGCTCGAAGCATGTCTTGGGGAATGCTGAGGGCCCAGCTCCCCCTGGACAGCCAGAGACTTGCTTTAGATTTATGCTAAGACAGTTTCCAAATTGCCCTCCTTCAAAACTCCCAACTCACTTCAGGAAGTATGGATCACTGACCCAAAAGCCTATTAACCATGTTTCCCTTCCTCCTGCCCATCGCCTTAAAAACAACCGAGATCTAATCAGAGGTTGAACTAGACCTTCGGATTGTCAGCACCAATTGATTACACTTTATTAGAATAATGGGACTAAATCCAAGCTTCATTAAAAGGAATTCCCTCTGCTTGAAACCCTTTTTGCTGAAGACCTTTCAATTACAAGCCCTTATGGCACACACAGGGAATCCTGCTCACTTTGATATTTTTCTCATTAGGAATTAACAGTTATTTGTTCTTATTTCCATATGCAAAACCCAAGCCTTGTCGGCTCCTGGAGAGGACAGAAAATGCCCCAGTCTCTAGGGTTAGAAGGAAGCAGGGGATACAGATAATTTAAACCATAGCTATCTTTGTTAATGTCTTAATTTGTTACCTTCTCTGTAATTTATTTGTCACTGGTCCATTGCTTTTAACATTCACATTCACTTCTACATACCTTTAGTCCCTCCAGGAAAAACAGGTTTCATCCTTATATTAAAGGAGAGGGCTTCCCTGGTGGTGCAGTGGTTGAGAGTCCACCTGCCGATGCAGGGGACACGGGTTCATGCCCCGGTCCGGGAGGATCCCACATGCCGCGGAGCGGCTGGGCCCGTGAGCCATGGCCGCTGAGCCTGCGCGTCCGGAGCCTGTGCAACTGGAGAGGCCGCAGCGGTGAGAGGCCCGCGTACTGCAAAAAAAAAAAAAAAAAGGAGAATAAAAACCAGGTTAAAACTAAAAATCTTCCAAGTTATAGCTAACGATTCTTCAAGGGAAAAAAAATTTACCAAATGCCTTCCCTGGTGACCTGAAAATAGAGATCTGCAGAGATAAGAGCTCATCTAGAAATGGGGTTGAGAATTTGAGTCCATGGTTAGAATGCTGCAGTTTGAGGTGAACACGAAGACCATGCTTCCCTTTAGAAGTAAAACGAAGCATTGAAAATTAAGGAAATTAGTTCTGCAGAAAAGACTTCCCAACTGGATTTATGTGACATAGGACAGCCTGAATTTGGTAGGCATGTTCTTTGGTATATATGTGTGTACACATACACACACACACACACAAACACACACACACACACACACGCACACACACACACACACACACCCCACACCTGAAGCCAAAAGGAAAAAGAAACAGTCAAGGAAGCACTTCAAGAAGGCTTTAGAGCAAAAAAAAAAAATCTACACAGCACATTAAAAATGCTGTGGAAGTGAAGAACTTAATTTCTGACAGCATTTTAATGCATGGTCCGAAGTACCAAAGTATGCAAAAGGTTGAATACATTCATCACAAACAGTTCTGTTTTCTCTCTTTACACCAATGAGGAATTACAGGATTACCAATGACCTTCCTCCCAATGAAGCTCCGTAATTATGGTCATTTATTATACAACTGAGATGAATGGATGGGATTTACATAGAATAAAAATATTATTTAACAGCTGCGTTATTGATGTGTGAAGTGTAATTTTAATTTATTTAAATGCTATAAATATATTGTTAATGTATTCTTTTCAAATTAACCTCCTGAACAACACACTGGCAAAACTTCAATTAATATTGTGCTAAAACCTATTTTCTCATGTTGTGTGGAGCTGTGTACGGCTAAAAATATGTACTGCTATGATGCCCCGGCATACTTTACCAGTGTATTTTACTTTCCTCCTTGATTCATGGTTTCAATTTGAAATTGAATTTCGATTGGAATCATTTAGAAAAATATATCTTCCCTTAAAGTGTCCTTATTTAACTTTAAAATTGTTTTTACTGTAAATTCCAAATGCAGTGATTTGAGGAAAATTCTACATATGTACGTTCATTTGGCATATCGCAATATTTTTAAATATTTAGCATATTTCCACTGAAATGATAAAATGGGAAAAATATTTAAGCCAACAGCTCTATCTAATTTACGTAACATTTTAGCATAATCTCAACAAGCCTGCAAAGAAACCATTAGCTATATATTATGTTGAATCACTGGGTACCAAAAGCATATTGTATGTCTATATGCAGAGATAGACTTATGTATTTTACTTCTGGGTTTATCTTTTTTGTATTCTGTCCATTTGCCTCTGGCTGTCATTATTCCATGCTCATCGACAGAAGAGTTATAGTTTGCAAAAACCTATCAGGTAGGCTGGACACTAGATAATTGAGGTGATGATCAGCCCCAGCAGAAGACAATTGATAGTGATAGTGTCAGAGGCTGCACCTAACAAGATCTGTACCCTCTGTCTCCTTTAGCCTTTCTCTGGAATGGACCGAATATGGAATAACATGGACGTGGCGGATGAGCATCCCGAGACGGGATGACATTGCGTAATTCTTCCTGGAACTGCAATAGGATGGGGGTGTCTTTTGACACTGAAGCAGGTTATTAAATAGAAGTGTGAACTATTAGGAGATGATCTTGACCCTCAGTACATTTTTATCAAAGTCAAAAGTATTGGACACCACTGAACAGCCTACCACAGGCACAAGAGGAGAAATGCTTTATTATGGAAATTTATACTACGTTCTTCAAAACAGAAGAATTCAGAATATATACATTTCTAAATTGATAACAGTTTGTAGGACTCCCAGTCATTAACAACAGTTGTACATTAAGTATGCTCTGGAGTGATATTGTAAATGAGATGATTGACCAACCTTAATAAGAACTTCCTAAATTAAAAATAAATTTTTAAAATTACATTTGAAAATAAGGATGATTTTAAGTTGCTTTTGTGCTAACATGATTTAACACAGCTTTTCCTAAGAGGCTTTTCAAATCCACTCTCATTAAATGCAGAGATGCCTTGTGGATGAAGGAGATTTTAAGGTATATACAGAACAGTGTAAATGCAGATTTTCTACATAGACTGTAAGATGCCTTCTAGATTTTTGTCAGGCAGCTACCATAGTCTCTGAGGCTGTTTTCCTTATACCCTGTTCACCTGTTCTGACCTTTATTTAAACTGAGAGGCCACCACAATTCTTACAACCCCTACCTTCCCATCAATTTATACGTCTAAGTACTGCATATTGTAACACTCTAATTGCAGGGACAAAAACTAATGGAGCCCAGTGACAATGGACTTAAGCCCAGAAGGATGAAGAAAGTCCTAGTTTTGCATGGCTATTAAACACCCTATAGTCTATATAAAAATATGCCAAGCTGAGGCTTGATAGTAATAAAATAGTATGGGTAATGCCCTCAATCCTGGCTGAATGAACAATGCCCCCTGACTGGGTAATTGACAAACTACACACTGTAACACACTCTAGAATAGCCCTGCTTTTTCATTATGCTGAACAATAGGTTAACTAGATAACTCTGCACTTGGCAAAATTGCTTTCCACTGACTTCAAACCATCTTCTTTTCTCCTCAAGCTACTGCTCCCTGTGATATTTCAGCATTCTTCTCCCCAGCAGTGCACTTTCAAAGCCAGTTATATGCTAGCTCAGTGGTACTCAGATTCTCTCTGTTTTACCTTTCCCCAGGGTCAATTGCCTTCGGGAGGGAACCAACATAGATTAACAGGAAAGATATACTGCCTGATTCATGGCATTTACAGAGGGCTTCAAATGCACACTGACTCTTCTGGGATTGATGCTGTTTCAATCAGAATCCTGTCTGCAATTAGTAAATAATTCCTAGTTCTGAAAACGGAGTCCTTTTAGACAAAATGCAAGCAAAAGGCATATCTTTAAACCCTTGGGTATGTTGCTCACTTTTTAAAATGCTTATAGATCTGGTCACATTGCCCAGTGGACCAAAGCATTTGGAGTTCATGCAAGAATTTCTGAAGCATCTCTTTTCTGCCTTCCTGTCAGCGTGAGTCAGCATGGCCGGCAATACCTTAAACAAAGCCCTGAGGCCTCCCTGCCAATCCCCGCTGTGCAGCTGGGGAGGTGAGGCCTGTTCACTTAATACAGGATATCGACTGATTTATAACAAAGTGATAGATATAACTATTGTCATTGGAATTACACTGAGTTATAGCGACATAGTTTTCTGTTCCACAAGCCACTCCCCATATGTACCATAACTCAAACCCTGAATGACAATAATGCTATCTATGAAATTTATATTCATGATTATAAATTAATTCTTTTTTTGGCTGGACCACCAGCAGCATCGACTTGTAATTTCCAAACAGCATTTGTGGCATTAACTTGGGAATACTATCCATCAAGTCTGATGACAAACGTGGAAGATGATGGTCTTGCCTGCCTCTGGCTCAAGCGGCCGGTTGTGTTCCAGAGGAGAGAGAATGCTAGAACAGAGGAGATGAGGGTGGGCGGCCATCTCTTCTGCAGCTGGCCTCACAAAGAGTGACAATAACAGACTGTGGAGCAGACTTGCCGTTTCAAAAAGGGAGGAGGGATTCAGGGTGACTTTTTGCCAAAACCATCTAGATCCTGCTGATAATAGCAATGGCTTCTGTTTATGGGGATGCTGGTACATTCCAAGTGTGCTACGTTCATTATCTCAAAGCCTACCTACAATCTAGCAAGGGGTATTATTGTACCCATTTTATAGATGCAAAGACTGAGGAGCAAAGGGGTCGAGTGGCTTACCAGACATCATAGAACTAGTGAGTCAGGATTTGAATCCAGGCCTGTCTAATTTCAAAGAGCTAAGAGTTTCCACAGATACAGGTTTTCAGGATTGGATTTTCCAAGTATGATACAGAGTGACCACCACCAACAACAACAAAAAGCATCTTGGTTTGTTTAGAAGAAAAGATAATCATTCTAAATAACTGGGACTAGTTGGACCTCTAATAAATTACCATTTTAACCAGAGTTCAGCAGAAAAGCAGTAACTAGTTTAGGTTCTGGGGTCAGACTGATTTGAATTCAAATCCTGGAGTTGCTACTAACTAGTAAGTCACTTAACCTGGTTAGGGTTTGGTTGCCAGGCTTGTAAAAAAATGGGGGTGGGGTAACTTGTAAACACCAAGTCAGAATGCTGGTTTTAAGGACAGTGGAATATGTTCACACAAACTTACATGACAAAAATCAACGTCCCCTGACCGAATATGTGAACTCCTCCACAAACTCTTGCACTTCTTGAAAATTCTGAAATTCCACACTGCCTTTTGCCCTCAAGACCTTGGAGGATCCTATTCAGGGGTGGAGGGCAGGTGGAGGAGAGGGAAAGAAAGGAAGGCTGAACAGGCACAGCAATGCCAATGCCTAAGTTTCCTCATCTGTAAAATGGGAACCATGGTATTTTGCAGTCTGAGAGCTTTTAATCACACCACAGGTCTCCTCTGGAATCTTTCCACCCTCCTCCCCACCCAGCCTTCCTTCAAGATCAGCCTTTATCCCATCAAATAGCTCTCCTGCCTCTCCACCCTCTCTCTAACCTAGTACATACACGCTCTCTACCCCAGGCATCAGGGTGCCTGGCTTTCCCATCTCTCCTTTAGACCTCTTACTTCTGTTTCATTTTCTCACACACTGATATCATTATTTCCATTTATATAACATGTATAATGTTACATACAATTATTATGGACATAATATGTAATAATATATGCCTTTACAAAATGATAATGTGTAATGTTATATTACATAATAATCTGTATAATAGTTTATACACATTATTTCCACTTACATACTTATTTCATCAGGTCTTAGGTTTGTACTTGCTTCCCTTTCCCACGGCACCTAGTCCAGAGCAGATTTCCAAAAATTAGGTTGATCTGAAGCCTAGCTTCGACCCACAAAGCCAAATAAAAAGTGAGGCCCAATTGTTCCCACTTCCTGTTCAGTTTTAGAATGCCTTATTTTAGCCTTTTCTAGAATTTGTTTAGTTCTTTATTTCAAGACAGCATCTGGCCACATCCCCCCAACACACCAGCCAACAAGCCAAGACATCCAGGATCTTTCCTCAGGTCTAGCCTCTCCCAGCTACGAACTTCCTCTCCTCCTTCTCAGATTTTTGTTTTATCTTATCTTCCGTTTGCTTGCGTTTTTTGTGGGTTTTTTTTTTTTCCATTATGAAAGTTTTTCCAGTCCTCATTCATTCATTTATTTGATAAATATTATGTCATTTACCCTCTCAAAATTCTTCATTAACTTTCCATGAGGCTCAGGATATATATAAACCTCTTCATGTGGCCTATGGGCAGGGTGACCTTACAGTTTATCATTCAAACTGGGAACTTCTGAGGGTTAAAGAGGGTGCTATTAATAACTATGCCAGGGTAACAGGTGTCAACCACAACAGTTCTGGGCAAAGTCCTCTAAAAGGCCCTGATGATCTGGCTCTTTCTGGCCCTTCCATTGCCCCTCTTTCTCTTTTTTTTTTTTTTTTTTCTGTACGCGGGCCTCTCACTGTTGTGGCCTCTCCCGTTGCGGAGCACAGGCTCTGGACGCGCAGGCTCAAAGGCCATGGCTCACGGGCCCAGCCGCTCCATGGCATGTGGGATCTTCCCGGTCCGGGGCACGAACCCGTGTCCCCTGCATCGGGAGGCGGACTCTCAACCACTGCGCCACCAGGGAAGCCCGCCCCTCTTTGTCTTGCTCATGCTACCTCTGTCCGCTTTTAGCTCCTCCAGGAGGCCAGCTCTTGCCTTCTCAGGCCCCCTCACGTGCCCTTCCCTCTGCATCTTTTCCCACCTCCCACACCTGGTCCTTCAGGTCCTCCTGATGGTTTTCCTAAACCCTCTGTTCTTGACTCTCATAACCTCCCTTTGCTTCCCTTCATAGCACCTACCCCGGTTCACATCTATGCTTTTATTTCTGTGCTGTCTGTGCTTGGGGGTGTTCATGGCAGCAGGGACATGTAGGTTCTATTCACTTCTGAATACACTCCCTGCACTGGGCACAGGCTTAGGGATGCTCAGTAAGTATTTACTGAGATGCTTGTTTCCATCCATTAATTCAATCAATACAACAAATATTTATTAAGCTCCTACTGTGTGCCAGGCTCTGTGGTAGACACTGGGAATAACAAAATAACAGGCAATTATAAGTTCAGTCTGGAGTGATCAATAGACACACACAAAAAGAGTTCCAAAACAATGTAAACAGGCTATAACTTGGAAGAATACCAGGCTAGGAGCAGGGAGAAGAGAGGGCTTCACCTCTCTGGGTGGGGTCACCCCAGAGCCCAGAGGCTGAGCTCAGTGGGTGGGCTGAGTTCTCAAGGAAAGGGAAGGTAGCATGTGCTGTGAGAACGGGGTGTATGGGAGATTTGATGAGTGTACAGATGGGGTGGGGGACCAGAGAGTTGATGGAGAGGTGATGGGTGATACTCCTCCAGACAGGGAGTGAGGAAGTGCCTGGTCAGCTTCCTACTAAAGGGACGCCCCTGACCCCACTCCCTCACAGTGGACAAGGGGGTGCTCAGGGTCCTGCTTTATTCTTCGCCTCCTTCCTGTCAAGTCCTCCCTGACTCATAGCCAGATGGCCTTCCTTCCCCAGGAGGTAGCTGTTCTTCCAGGTTCCCGCTGGCCCAGGGTCATCTCAACTCTGGGAGTGGCCCACTCTCTGAGATTCCCTATCTTAGACGCCTTCTTGGAAGCAGACAACTGCCCTCTGGGTTACCTCGTGGGAAGCAGACTTACTCCCTTGCAAGGCTCCCAAACAGGGACATGCATTCACCGGAAAGGTTTCTGAACGGTTCTGAGAGAGCAGGGATGTGGCTGTAAGAGGCTCTGGCGAACCCACTTGGACGGCTGCCCCCAGGTAGAAGGCGGCACCTTTCACAGTTATGATCCTGTTAGGGACCGCGGGGCAGGGGCTCTCCTAGGCCACCTTCTCAGAGGGGATTAGGGGGAGTAGAAAGGCGGCGTGAAGCCTGGGCCCCTTTGACTTTGCCGCCTGGGGCCCCGGAGAAGCCTCGGGAATCCCATGAGCCCCTTCCCTCGGAGAATCCATTTCAACGGTGGCAGAGACTCCTCGGCAAAGATACTGCGAGGGATGCTGCGAGCCATCTACAAAACAAAGATCTCCCGGGGGAGGGCGGAGGTCCAAGCCACAGAGGAGAACTAATCCTCCTTTGGTTCACGGAGATGGCCCTTTCTCCTAAAAATCTATGCTCCCGGACCCGGAATGTGCTGGTTAGCGGTGCCACGTGGGACCCCGGGTGTCCTGCGGAGACTTTATGTTACTGAGGACAACCTAATCTGTTTACCCAGGCTCTGACTCAGAGAGATGCGGGAGGGTGATGGCCTACATGGGCCCCTTTTTGGCAGGAGGCCATCTTTAAGAATACTAGTAATAACAGCTCCCATTTGATCAAGCACTCGGTGTCACTCACTCCGCAGGGTCATTTACATCTATACTCTCTAGTCCTTAAAATCAAGGCTTACGACTGGTACACAGAAGGGTCTGAAGCCAAATCCAGGGCCGTCTGACTGACATGCCTTATCCATTGTGTGACACACCACCGTTTCCCTGAGAAGGACAGGGGGAAGGCTGGAGACAACTTGGTGGCATCATGAGGGGTTACCACCTTCAGTAGACTGTGGACCATAGGTGTTTACCCCAGCTCTGTCCATACGCACAGGATGAGCTGATGATGGAAGAACATGGGGCTCAGGTGCAAACTTGGGCAAGTCTAGTGTTAATTGTAAAATCAGGACAATTCCTGCTCGACCTGTCATGGAACTAATATAAAGAGAATTAGTGAGTTTACAAACTGTGTTCCCTAGAACCTAGCTCAAGCTTCAGTGAGCATTAAAAAATCACCTTGTAGGGCTTGTTAAAATGCAGATTGCCTGGCCTCAGCTCAGAGATTCTGAATTAGCTGGTCAGTAAGAGGCTGGGGAATTTGCATTTTACCCAACATCCCTGGTGATTCTGTGACTGATGAGAGAGAGCAGTGGTTGAGAAGCCCTGGCCTGGCCGGGCGGCAACGCCTCTGGGGTGGGTATTTGTGGGAGGGAGGAGAGGGAGTGCACAGGTAGGATCCAAAGTCCCCCAGCCCGGCTTCACCCAGAACACTGTGCTTTGATCTCTTTCACTTACTGTGTTTTCAAATAAGATTTCATTTGAAGGAGAATTACATGACTTAAACTCTAAAATAAAAAATAAAACAAGATCACGGTGCACTGCTACACGTGAAAATGCTTTGGATAAGTTAAAGGTGCTCTCCAGATATGAGCAATTTTAGTCAGACCTTGGAGATCTGCAACCCTCAGGGAATGAGCCATGCTGGTGAGCCTAATTTTCCCGATGGCATTAAAACTTTTATTAAATGTTAATCGTTTCGTCGGGAATATGTTACACTCTTTCCTGCCTTTTAAAACAGAAAATGAAGGACATGATTTAACCGTTGTTTGAAAACTCAGGACCACCCGTTGGATATGGTGTGGCCATCCCAAATGTTTGTTCTGCCAAGCTTGACAGGGAAAGCAGATCCCTTAGATGCTGCTCTCAGCCTCCCTACACGAGCCAGGGTCTATGCAACATCTCGTCAAAGGCAAAACAGCGTGGTGAAAACAGGAGGCACCAGGGATTCGGGGGTGGGAGGGGTGAGCTCCGGGGTCCCCTCTGCCGCCTATGAGCCATGGGACTCAGAGTAAAATACCTTCACCTGGGCCTCACTTTCTTCATCTGTAAGGTGAGAGGTCAAACCAAGCAATCTTCAGAGTGGTGGTCCGGTCTCTAAGGGGGGGCGTTACAAACTCCACTGCCTTCAGGGGCCAAGCAGGTAGGGCTGGTGGAGAACAGGAGAACAATGCCTGCCTAAAGGGGCAGCCAAACAGTGTCAGCAGGCTGGGAATGCAAGTGTGAGGGCCCATGGCTATCAGGTCCTCTAAGTTTTCAAGAAAAGCTGAAAATCTGGATTTTTCTGTGAAATCTCTGGATTTCATAAATGTTGGCCCCTGTGGTGGCTGGGGTCGGCTGGCTCACTCATTTTCCACCCCACTCTCCTTCTGGGAGGCCTCCTGTCCTTCAGACACCAGAATGTGAAACACTACATTTCCCACTTCTTTACGGTTGGGGTTTTGGGGTGTGGATTAGGTTGTGTCAGTAAGATTGAGTCACAGTGGTGAAAGGCAAAGTGAGGCAGAAGCTGTCTTCCGAGTCCCCTTCTGGAGCCCTAGCAGTAAGGGAGTCTGGAAACACAGGTCAAACGGAAGTCATCTGTGGGCACCTTGGCTCTAACACTTGAGAGACAGCCGAGTAGCAGCTGCCAGGGTGGACACCCAGGGGCTGCCCTCAGGGGGTGAAGCAGCTAAATGCCCACCTACACCCACACTTTCTCATCGACCTTCTCCCCACTCCCCTCCCCCACTCCTGAGAAACCCTCGATTATTCACAGACTCTGGAGAATCCAGGTCTCTCGAATCCTCCTCTGGACACAATGCTCGTGCTTCTCCCAGCAAGAGGATTAAGGACGTACTCGTCTGGTTTCCAAAGCAGGGGTCGTTACTCTTCAGGCAGGTCCTGCCAGGATGGTTGGCACGCTGAGCCCTCTGCTTCCTCCCTCCATCTCTTTCAGTGTGTTCCAAAGGGAGCAGCTGGGGGCTTCTAACAAGGGTTCAAGTTTCTAACTCTGTTACCCTTGAGTTGCCCAAACTGGATTTTATCTGCCCAACCAGTGTGTGCACGGGGAAGATCCAGGGACTTTTAAGGACATTGAAGGGCGGCCATTTCACACATCACGATAGCTGTTATTTACCAAGGACCTATTATGTGCCAGACATCATCTCGAATCCTCACAACAAACCTGAGGGGCAGATACTGCTGCCCCCATTTTACAGATGAGGTAACCGAGGCTCGCAGAGGTTTGTGACTTCCCCAGGGTCCCACAGATGATAAGCGGCAGAGCCAGAATTCAGAAACAAACTCTTTTTTTCTTTATCCTGATGAACCAGGGTGGTAGGTTACTCCTGGACACAGCAGATTCTCTTTTAAGGTTGCTCAGATGCCTGGGAGGGCCGGCGAGTGGGTTCGATAATGTGATTCTGCCTCCTAGTGGTCAGGTCGTGGCACGGCTTTTCACAGATGGGGCCAGGAGGCCTCTCTCCTGCTGCCGCTGGGGCCCTAGCAGCTGATTATTTCAAGGCTGGGCTTGGCCACTCTGGGACAGTGAGGCCTGAGAGCAAGTGAAAGCAGCTGTCTTCCGTTCTCAGGCCTTCTCACCTCTCCTGGCGGCGGGGGTGGGTGGGGGTGGGTGGGGGGGTGGCAGAGACAGCCTGGGGCCCTCAGCCCTTACCCGGCCCTGTGCAGATAGAACATTGACCCACTGACTCTCCTCCCTTCTGCAGGGCACCTGCTAAACTTTTTACATCTGTTGCTTCAGTTCCCACTCTCTCCCCAGGTGGTGATTACCCGCTATTCCTTATTAATCAGTTCTCCAGATCTTGGCATGAGAAATCATTCCCCAGTTATACTTTGGAAGGTGGTGCTGAGAACATTATAGTTAACCTGATCTGAACAGCTTAATCACCTTGAGACCCTGCTTTTAATAATAATTATTGTTATATATATTATATACATAGTTCCTTTTAAACCTTCTAGCAACCTTCTTCCAAGTTAGCACAATTTCCATTATTTTTTTCAATGCAAAAAATAACATTAAGTCTCTCAATAAAAACAGCTGCTTCTGAGACCTTCCTCTGATCACCTGTACTGAGGATTTTGAGCCCCAGACACCTGACACCTTTCTTCCAGGAGCACGTGTATCCCGCACTCTGTCATGCCAATTAGCTAAACAAAAGGTTTGTCTCTCCCTCTCCTGAAAATGCACATTTCCCTGTTCTGAGCATGTGTGTTGTTAGATGCTGTGGGTCTCAGTGGGACCTCTTCCAGCCCCTGGTGACTTTGAGTGGCAGCAACATTCTCTGCTGAGAGTGAAGAGCCCCTGCATGGCCAGGCCACCTGCTACTGTTGCTTCTGTAATGATCTCACAGCACAGAAGTCCTGATTTTTGTTTAAAAAAGTATTCATTCTAGTGGCTCTGTAATAAACCATTAATTTGCATATCCCTTCCCACCTCAAAACCGTATGTTGCTTAAGCCTAGAAAATAAATTACTTTGTGACATTTTTTGACCTTTTATTTAAGAGTATCTCCTGTCTTATTCACTTAAAATGCATTTTTCTCTTCCAAGCCTAGCTAATGCCTACCCTTGCATTGGTGCTCTCCTCAGGCATTGCCTCCTCTGGGAAGTCCTCCCTGACTGCTTGGGATGAGTTACGTCCCTTCCTGCCCTGCCCTCAGTAAGCACAGGGGCTTATTGAGAAACGCCAAACAATATAATTAAGGTGGAAGTATATATATGCATCCATGTATAAAATTCAAAAAGAATCAATAAAACTTGAGATAAGTAACTTCTGATGTTAGGGAAAGCTGTAGTTCATATGGGTGAGCAACAGAACCTTAAAGCCATTTAAATGTTTCGTTGTACTAATAGTTGCAGCTCCCTTTCTAAAAATCGGCATTTTGATAACACTATCAAGAACCATATTGAAAAATGGTACTTGCCCAAGAGACCACAAATAAATACATGCTTAAATAAAACTAAAGAAATTTAATTAAGTGTATGAACAGTTACACTAAATGATTTCTCCAGGAAGCCAGTGGGAAATTATATCTAACAAATAGCTACAGAATAAGGTCTGTTGTTGAGAAGTTATTAACCTAATCAGATAATCAGATTTCACCACCAACCGTAGCCATCTGATTTGCCCATGTCAAAGTAAAACCACTGTTAACCCTTCTTAATGAAATCGGAATGGGGAGGAGGAAGGCAGGCAGCTCATTTCAGAACAATATCTTTCTTCATAAATAAGGCTTACAGAGGCTCCCCTGATGGCACAGTGGTTGAGAATCCGCCTGCCAATGCAGGGAACACGGGTTCGAGCCCTGGTCTGGGAAGATCCCACATGCTGCGGAACAATTAAGCCCATGCACCACAACTACTGAGCCTGCGCTCTAGAGCCTGTGAGCCACAACTACTGAAGCCTGCATGCCTAGAGCCCGTGCTCCGCAACAAGAGAAGCCACTGCAATGAGAAGCCCGCGCACCTCAATGAAGAGCAGCCCCCGCTCGCCGCAACTAGAGGAAGCCCACACGCAGCAATGAAGGTCCAACACAGCCAAAAATAAATTAATAAATAAATAAATTTATATATATATAAAAATAAGGCTTACAAACATTTTTCTTCCCCTAACTCCAAAGCAAGGCTTTACCATTGCTCAGTAAAGATCTGAAACTATTCAGCTTTTTTTTTTAAAGGATGAAATTGGAAATGAAATTCATAGATGTTTTCTCCTCACTAAAGTCATTGACAAAGGGGGAAATAAACAAATAGGTTTTGCTCTCAAAATTTCGTGAAGCAAATTTGTTCCAAGGCTGAGGTGCTCCTTGCCAGTTTTAAACCCGAGGTGCATTTTTTATAGCCAAGAACTAAAAGCCTGAAACACAGCGATCCACAGGATAATGGAAATGCTGACACAACCTTCACTTCGGCAGCAGGAATGGTGCCACTATAATTTATGGAGAACACATTTTGGTTTTGTCAGGTTTTTAAACATAGACTGTTATAAATCTGAAGGAGGACTGTCTTGTTAAAGCTTCAGATGGCATGTGTTAGTATTGGTTATGCATCATGTCCTGTGTTTGGAACGGCAACTGGAGAACACAGTTTATCCCAATGGGAAGAGAGGACACTGAATCCTGTTTTGTTTTCAAAACAATATTCTCTGATTAAAAGCATCATGGTCATCATCAACACGATTATAACCAGCTAAAGGATCCTAGTAAAGTTGTCCATCCTCAGGCAGACCTCCTTTCCTTCCTTTCTTCACCGACGCGTTCATTATTTGACAGATATTTATTGAGGATATTCACTGTCGTGGCTTGTCTCCTGCAATGGAGATAAAAGGATGACTCTGATGCAGTCTCTGACCTCTAGGATCTTATATTTTGTGGAAAGAAAGATTTTTTTTAAAACACTGTGTGTCTATAGATTGTGTGTGTGTGTGTGTGTGTGTGTGTGTGTATAGTACTCAAACAACACATCCTTAACCAAAAGGAGATGAGTCTTACTGCCAACTCCCACAGTGGGGAGGGATCCAGCAACAGATGATGAGCACCGCTTTTGTGGGAGTTTTTGGGGGGTTAGTGAGGAATATAAAAGGTTAATCTCAGAGGTCTGGGTGGTGAACGTAGACTCCATTCTCTGGAGTTCTAGAATTGTTTTATTTAGGGGAAGGAGAAGATTACTGGGTTACCCTGAAGCCCAATCTGTCTCTTACCCTATTATGCTTTTGCTGTACTTATGATGACTTGTACAGAGCAGTCATTCTGTGGTTCTCTCTGAAAGGAGTTATTCATGTTGATCCTCTTTGCTGTGGAGTTTTCTTTGGGGCAACTGTCATTATTGTAAGACTCAGAATAGGTAGAAACTGTTATAAGCATAGGGATAAAGAGAGCAGACTTGTCTGTCCACGCCATTATTTTCTAAATGTATGGCTTCAAAGCCTCAGAATTTGTACTCTGTGAAAGGGGGCTAAGCCAAGGCCATCCCTATGATAAGTAGGGACATCACAAGAGGAGTAGAGGGAGAAGTACCAGAACACTGCAAAAGGATGCCCCTAAATGTTACATGAACTATGATGTGTGTTCTAGTGGAATACCATGCCACCATAAAAATGATGCTATAAAGACCATAATAAAAGCCAACATTTATTGCATACCCACTAAGCTATGTGTGCTTTTTCCATTATTTCATTTGGTTGTCACAATAATCTTTTTTTTTAAATACATCTTTATCGGAGTATAATTGCTTTACAATGTTGTGTTAGTTTCTGCTGTATAACAAAGTGAATCAGCTATACGTATACATATATCCCCATATCCCCTCCCTCTTGCGCCTCCCTCCCACCCTCCCTATCCCACCCCTCTAGGTGGTCACAAAGCACCGAGCTGATCTCCCTGTGCTATGCAGCAGCTTCCCACTAGCCATCTATTTTAGAGTTGGTAGTGTATATATGTCAATGCTACACTCTCACTACCTCCCAGCCTCCCCTTCTCTACCCTTGGGTCCTAAAGTCCATTCTTAATGTCTGCATTTTTATTCCTGCCCTACTACTAGGTTGGGTGTCACAATAATCTTTTGTTAGGTGAGGAAACTGAGCCTTTAAGTGTTGGGCAACTTGCCGTGGGGTGACCATACATTCTGGGACAGTCTCACTTTGTGCCTCATGTCTTGGATTAATTATGAACAGTTTCTCCCTCACTCCCAAATGTGTTCCCATTTGGGTGATGAGTTACCCAGGGTCACACAGCTAGTAGGTGGCAGAATCAGGATTTGGACCCCTACAGGTTGACTCAAACCCACATTCTTAACCACTATGGTATAAATATGTCTGCTACAAAGTTTTTGTGGGGAAAAAAGGAGAGTGCAAAATTGTATGTGCATTTTAATCATAATTGTTTTTAAAGCATTCTGTGCATAGAAAAACTCTGAAAAAAATGCATGAGTGATTAGATATGGATGTAGAGAATATAATAGATTTTTAAAATAGTTCTTTCTACTTTACAAGTTTTCTAAATTCTCTTCAATTAGAATGTATGACTTTTATAATGAAAATAATATTTTTTAAATGCAGGCATAAAAAGTAAGTCAAGTAGTATTTCATGAATAAGTATTACTTGATATTTTAGATGCTATCAAAAATTAAGTACATTAGGGCTTCCCTGGTGGCGCAGCAGTTGAGAGTCCGCCTGCCGATGCAGGGGACACGGGTTTGTGACCCGGTCCGGGAAGATCCCACATGCCGCGGAGGGGCTGGGCCCGTGAGCCATGGCCGCTGAGCCTGCGCGTCCAGAGCCTGTGCTCCGCAACGGGAGAGGCCACAACAGTGAGAGGCCCACATACCGCAAACAAAAACAAAAATTAAGTACAATAAAGCCAAAAAGAAATGAAGAGGGAGGAGGAGGAAGAGAAGAACAACGAGAAAGGAAAAGAGAAAGCCTTTGGATTAAGAGTCGTGAAACCAGAGATAGGAATCTGTAATCACTCCAACTGGCCATGGTGTGGCTTTGACCTTTTTTCCTCAGAAGCTCTCAGAGGCTCAAATTTAAGGGAGAACACAGTGTAATAGTTACAAACACATGTCTTACAGCCATAAAAGACATTTTAGGGTCAATTGGAAAGATTTTAATACAGACTGACTATTAGATGATATTTTGGAAAGACTGCCACTTAAAAATTTTTTTTTAGCTAGGATGATGGTATTGTTATTGTGAGTTACATGAAAGAATGTCCTTCCTCTTGGGAGATGCATGCTGAAATATTCAGGGAGGAAGTGTCATCATTATCTCCACAACTTATATTGAAATGGTTCAGGAAAATAAATTGTGTGTGTGTGTGTGTGTGTGTGTGTGTGTAAAGAGAAAGAAAGCAAATTGGCAAAATATTAACAAATGTTTCATCTACTTGGAGGAGAGATGGATGTTCACTATACTATACCTTGAAATCTTTTTGTATGTTTGGTAATTTTCGAAATAAAAGTTGGGATGGACTTTTAAAAAAGCTTTTTGAAATATTAAAACAAGAAAACAAAATTGAAAAAGCATGTATTAAAACAATAATGAAAGAATCCAGGTTTTAAAGCCAGAAATTTCAATAGCAGTTAAATGGCTTAAGTGCATTATAACCCTGAGCAAGCCTTTCTAAGCTTCAGTTTCTTCATCTGTAAAATGGTGATGATAATACCAACCTTACAGGTTTTTGCACAGGAGTAAAAGATTATGTGTGTAAAGCATTTACTACTGTGCCTGTCCACAGTTCATATGAGTAAAAACTAATCTACAAGTGACACAAATAGGAGCCTCAGGAAGAGCTGTGGGCCTTTGAGGAATTCAAAACAAAGGAAGTCTTTCCTTTTATAGCTCCATTTTCCACATAAATACCACTGAGCTTGACATTATATGGAAAATTCTAACTCAGAAATTTGAATAAGGTGGAATCATGTGGGCTAACAGTCTTTGTTGGCGCTGACCAAATCTACTCAGCCACTAGTGGATTTTATTGCAGTTGTGTTTGTCTGCTTGGCTGCTTTGTTGTGTTTTATTGTAGCCTCTTTTCTCGACCTCTGACCTAGGGTTCAAGTGAAGGGCCAAGGAGTTCAGGTTCAACCCATACACGTGGCTCCACTGGGCACCCCAGGGTAGTCAGAGCCCTCACAAGTGGAGGATAATTCTGGATGTCTTATATCAGTATCCTAACAAGACAAAACAACAAGATTCAAGTTAAGTAGTACTGGTGATGATTATAATACTAAAAAGTAAAGCTTCAATATTTTACTCAAACACACATTTATTGAGTGCTTATTATGTATGCTTATAATGTGCTGAAGATGCAGAAATGAATAAAAGTCCTTGCTCATAATTTGGTGGTGGTGGAGATTGACATGTACATAATTTATGATAATGATATATTTGCTCAGTATTTTATAGTTTACAGACCATTTTCCCTATATTGCTTTACCCAGCTACCTCTGTAGCATCCATGTTAGCAAAGTGTCTTCTCATTGACTCCCTTATTTTATCTTCACAAGGTGATGCCATGATACACATACTGGGTGGCTAAGTCTTCAGTTTAGGTCATCTGTATCATGACATATCAGCGCCTCAACTCTTATTTAACCGAAGCCAGGACACCCACGTCTCACTCATCTTTGTATTTTAATTCTCTGCAAGGAGCCCAGAAGGTAGTAGCTACTCAATTAATGCTTGTTGAAGGAAGGCAGAGAGGGAGGAAGGGTGGGAAAGAGGGAGGAGGAGAAGGAGGAAGGAAGGAAGGAAGGGGAGTCATTTAAACTCTAAGAATTTGTCAGGCCCCTACCACGTACCTAACATGTGCTAAGCACTAGTGAAAATGCAAAAGAAGCTTAAGAGATGAAGTCCCTGTCCACAAAGACTTTTAGGCCTATGTCATCAAAATAATTTAAAGACAGTAAATACAACTTACTTTTAAGTAAGAAAAAAAAAATCTAAAGAAAAATGATTGCCCCAGGATGTGCACTTGATGACAAATCAAAGAAAAGTTGTAAGGAAACACAGTGTATTTGCAATTTAATTTATTGCAAGTTCATGAGAGTGACTTCTCTCTTGATCTGTAACATTGCCAAATTAAACTAAGGTTCAGTTGGCAAAGTCTGCACCAAATAAAAATTCCAATGAAAAATCTCAGTGAACTGAAAATCCCCTTTAAACAGGAGCTCCAATGTCAGCATTACAATTTTACTTACATATTCAACAGCTGTCTCTCTTCATTCATTAACAAATAATAAACTAGCATCTCTTTTAAATATACAGGTATTGAGTTATATCTGCATAAATTAACCTCACTCATGTAAAGAAAAAAAATCTATTTAAATCTTCATTTATCTTTTATTGGCTTTCCCACTTGTCATAAACAGTTTGTAACCAGAGATATATCATCATACTAAAGAGCATGTAAAACCTCTCACTCAATAATCCAACTGATATCCAGGTAATATATCCAGTGGCAACAGTTCTCAAATGGGCCATTTTATAACCTAGGCAAAGGTTAATCATCCTTAGCTTCCTAAGTGTGATCTTAACCGAACTCCAGCTGCTTAGCAGTGACTTTCAAACAACATCCTGTTTTATGGTTAGTTAATTATTCTTTACTAACATTAATGCATCCCATAACTGGGACCATCAAACAGTATGCTGAAAGAGATGTCTATTATCTTTATTGTTGTTGGATTTTTTTCCACACTTAAAACTTTTGTTTACAGCAGTCCTGTCGAACACTTAAATTTTATCTGTCCTTTACTGTGTTCATTTAGCTATGCCCTGCCCTTAATTTCCAAATGGATTAAGATAAGCCTCTAAAATATCTGTACAATGTAAGCAAATTTACTAAAGAAGTTAGGAAATTAAAGTAAAGAGAAATTAGGGGTAAAAAATGAGATCCTAGAGTGAACTTAGTGCCCTAAATGCCCTCTATTTATTGAAGTTAAACCACAAATTTGGCTCTGAACTTTCTAGCAACCAATACAATCAGGGAAATATCATTCATTCATTCATTCATTCTCTTATATGATAAGTACTTATTTCACATATTAGATGAAAGGCATTTTGTCGGACATTGATTATAGAGTACAGGATAAAAAGAGACTCAAATTTTCCCCTTGGAGATCTTGCCATCCAGTTACATAGACAAATTTTAACAGTTAGATATATAGTTATAAATTATGAAAATTTTATAAAGGAACAATAGTGTTCTAAGAGAGCAAGTATTAGGGAAGATCAAACTTTAGATTGGGGAAAGTGAAATTTAACCTGAGTTCTCCCTGAGTCGCCCCCTGGTTTCTATTCTTTCTTAATAATAGAACTTTAATCTTTAGCTAGGCATATTGCTGTCCCAATAAAACATTACATTTTCCAGCCTCCCTTGAAGCTGAAGATGATCATATGACTAAGTTCTGGCCAAAAAATGGAAATTGAAATTCCGGGTGGGCTTCTAGAAATGGCTTCAAGACAGTGCCTTAGCTGGGAGAAGCATCCTTTTGTGGTCCCCCACTTCCTCCTACTAATGGCCTATGATGGCTGAAGCTCCGGTGGCCATTTTGGACCATGACGTGGTCTTGAAGATGAAAGGCATGTACTGAGGATAGCAGAGAAGAAACAGGGGAATCTAGATGACACTCTGGAGATGAACCCTAGACTCCCTATCCCTGTCTTCTACATAAGAGAGATATATTTCTTGTCTAACCCACTGTTCTTTGAGTTTCACTATTTTATGTAGCTGAACATAAACACAACTGATTCCATAGCGAAGAGAGTCAGGCAAAGGGTTGAGAAAGGAGGATTCCAATTAGCAGCCATGAAGTTGGAAAGGCCTTGGTTTACTTCAGGGACTGAAAGAAGATCAGTGTAGATAAAGCCGAACTAGTGACTATACATGACGAGGCAAAGAGATGGGCAAGCGCAGATCCCTCAGGCTCTGGGTTAGAATTCATTCCAAGTGCCACAAGAAGCATTCACATGAGGTCAGTGGTTTCCCAACCTTTATGTTGGCTCCTAAGTCCCTTCTTCAAATAAAATCACAAATGCAGAAAACAGATAAATGCAGAGCTGCTCTGGGTAGAAGCTGGAATCCAGGCCTCAGAGCCCATTCCCTCTCCTCCCTTTCCTCTCACTCCCAACTTCATAGCAGCTCCTGGAGCAGACTAGAAGACCCCTAAAATACGGTGTAAGAAACATAGAATTATGTGATTCATGGAATCCTTAAGGTAAACCAGGCACTCAGGAGAAAACAAGTCTTCCTAGTACTGAGACCAGAGAGAAATTTCTCCTGTGGGTCTTCACAGAGAGAAGTTGGTAATGGCTTGTTGGCCAAGGCTTCATGCCAAAACAATTCAGAGAAAGCAATTTTAAGGGTCAGGGAGAGGATAGCAGGGGTTGGAACAATGTAAAACAAGGCCACCCAGATATTTTGCCCTCCTGTGGGCTGGCTTAATCCAGGATAGCTTCGGCCTGGTCCTGGGATGCCTTTTCTCTCTCCCCACCCAGTAGGCCTCTATCAAGCTCAGTCTCAGTGGCAGTCAGGACAGCTGCCTGCAAGCCCCCTCTGGCGCTGTCAACAGGGGCTTCTCATGGGGCGGGCACCTCCCCCCTCCAAAGATTTCCATCACATGCTTGTTAGGCCTGCAAATAAATTGGCAACGCAGCTGAATTTAATCTTTTGATTTCCCCTTGAGAACCAATTTCTCCAAGCTATTCCCATGTAGACAAAAAGATTTTGTCTCACTAAACCTGTTTATTGACCAAAACTGTCTCCTGTGCTCTGACCGCTGACCTTATCTGAATATTCAAATCTATTACAGATTGCAAGTTCAAATGATCTGGGTGCCCTCTGGAAGACCTGTTTTCATAGTGAGCTGATTACGAATGACAATATTATAAGGGCTTTGAGATTCTACAAACAATTTGCACCCTGGATTTACAAACCTAATATATTCAGAAGTGTGAATGCTGCTGACACTATTTTTTTCTCTTGGAAGGAAAAGTTGGCTATCCATATGTAAATGCTGCCACTTCTGCTGGTCTACAGACTTCCCCCCTCACCACACTCTTTATAACCCCTTTACTGGAATCTGCAAACAGTTCTGCACTGTAGAGAAAACACTTTGCATTCTGGGGGTTCTGGGCCTTCCTCACCCACCCCCAGTCATGTGATGGAAGTAAATGAGTCAAAAATATAGACTCTAGGACTTACATTAGCGCTGTTCTAGGCAAGCCACTTAATTCCTCTTTATCTAACCCTTCTCAGCAACCAAGGAGGATAAAATAATTCTACACCTATCTTACAAAATTGATGTTTGGATGGAATTAATTAATTGATGATAAAGTTTTAAAAAGTCAAAAGGAGAACTTATAAGCTGTTTTTATTAAACAGACATGTTTTAAACAATGTAGGGCTTCCCTGGTGGCACAGTGGTTGAGAGTCCGCCTGCCGATGCAGGGGATGCGGGTTCGTGACCCGGTCTGGGAAGATCCCACATGCCACGGAGTGGCTGGGCCCGTGAGCCATGGCTGCTGAGCCTGCGCGTCTGGAGCCTGTGCTCCGCAACGGGAGAGGCCACAGCAGTGAGAGGACGGCGTACCACAAAAACAAACAAACAAACAAACAAACAAAACCAATGTAAATACTCCCAAGAATAATGTTAATAATATTAAGCCCTAACAATTATTGAGTATTACATATGTCAGGCCCTATATAAGTGTCTTAAGTGCACTGTTTCATTGAATCTACAGAACAACTCAATGAGGTGAGTGCTGTTATTATACCCATTTCACAGTTAAGGAAAACTGAGGTTCAGAGGACTGTGTAACTTGCCTGAGGTCATACAGTAGGAAACTAAAACTGATCATCACTATACTCTATAGAATTTGCAAATTTTATTGAATTTTCAGCCTCTCCCTTAAAAATACGAAAGAAGAAGTGATATGATCAGCTAATTGACAGCAATCCCCTCATACGTGTTCAACTCCTCAGTTTACTGATCATAGCTGAAACAGGCTTGGTTCTCCCATTTGCTCAGTGGAAAAGAGCTTGCTTATTTGTAGAGAATCTTGTTCTTGTCTAAGGAGTAGCACGTCAGGCAGAACCTGTTCATTTAGTCATTACTTTTCTAATTTTTGGCAATTATCGTGACCTGGAAAGCTAGCTAACATAAGTTAAAAGAATTTGGTTAAAGGGAACCTCTGATCTCACACGTTATTAATACAGTTGGCAGTAGAGAGCATAACATCTTTTTTTCCACATACCTGTTGTTCCAACCAGTAGAAGGAACTTTTTGTCTCTGTTCTTGCTCTGATAAAATGAAGTACAACCGTTCCAAATCAGCTGGTAAAGTACAATCTTTCTGAAAGAAATGGCCTGTCCAAGCAACTAATATTCCAGAATTTCAGAGTTGAAAACTCACTACACGTAATTTATAGCCTAAATTTACTGAATGCCCTTCCAAGACAGCCTATTTAATCAAAGTTAACTGGTGAAAATTATGAAGCCTCTTAATTGAGCTCTCCTATGGTGGGCTTTCAAAACGGCAGTGCAAGCACCACAGAAAATAACAAAATGAATAAACTACACTTTTCTCTAGTTCCATTTTCAAATACGACATCTGGAATGAAGAGTTCAGATCTCTAGGTGGTGATCTTCATGCATAGTATAGCGTTTGTCCTGAATTTCATTGCTTTGAAAAAAAGATATGAAAAGTCTTGATTTAGTTGGCATTTAATGTGATTTTTATATAACTTCTGTGATATAATCAGTTGCAATGGGAATCAGTGGGGAAACTTAAAGAGCAGTAAAACCTTCAGCTATTGTTCTTTCTGTGCTCTGATTGGCTCGCTCGGTATACAAAGCTGAAAAATCCCAGTTCACATACACCTACTCTATTTGTAGACACCCATAATGATTGAGTGTGGTCCAGCACCATCCTCTCTCCTCAGCCAGCCAGACAGGATGCAGGGAAGACAATAGGTATGTTGGAACAGCAACAAAGAATGTGTTGCTGTAAATCATGTTCCATTTCTGCATAGCTGGGAATAGTAATGCACAAGCCATAGGCAAATATATTAATGTCTCCTGCTCTCCATAAAGGAAAAGTCATGCACAACACACTCTTGATTGTTATTCCAAGATAGCCTTTTCTAGTATTCGATTCTTTGTTTTATTTTTTTTAAAAAAGCAAAACGCATATTTTACTATTATTTAAAAGTATTTTTCCCCCTTTCGTTTGGGTCCATAATCATTTCTTTCCAGTAGATAAACACACTGTCTTTCCCACACACTGACTAGTGATGTGTTTCGAACTCAGGGGTATTAGACTTCTGGAGCCCTTAATGATATCAGAAAGAAGATATCATATAAATGACCAGGTACTTCCCTACACCTAGTCAATTTGAATTTGGAAAATTATTAGAACTGTGTGGAAACATAAAATGGAATACGCTCGCAATACATTACATTTACATGTTTTAAATATGCCTAACCATGCATTTAATTTAGATTTAATGAAATAGTTATTATATGCAACCAAAACATCAGTGTTATTAAAAACAAATTTATGGAGGATTAACAGCTGTGTTATATGTCTATACCTACCTATGCCAGAGCCTTTCATTTTCAATAATGTGTTTTTAATCATTAACTTCTATTTCTTTAAATGCACAATAATTGGGTAATTCTCCTGAGTGAGCTTGATTAGGGTGCTACTTGAAGTTTGGATAAATACCTATTGATAATTTAAATGGTATGAAATTGGCTCTGGAATCTATGCTATAGCAGCTCTTTGCATATTTATTCCATCTTTTAAGATTCATAATCAGCCAGTATGAGGCTAATAGAACCACAACGTGAACTCTAAGCTGCGTATCTATGGGATGTATTTGCTGTTATTATCGACGATCAGAAAAGATATCGACATTTAGCCAAGGTTAAAATTTTTTTTTTATTGAGTTTTCTTTTTCTTTCTCTCCATTTTTCTGTAGGAAGAGTCATTTGAAAAGGCTACAGTCGGGGGGAAAGCAATGAAGAACAAATTGCTGTACATGAAGTTTCGTTTTTGAATAGCTGGGGAGATTAATTCACTTGACTGCAACTGGTTCATTACTACCCCCAGCTACCCAAAAATGAAATATCACGTATGGTACCATCTTTGCCCCATAGGTCATAATACTATAGTGATCACAGCAGGGCTGGGCTTGATTGTGGAAAATGAGACCACAGCCAATGCTCTCAAACACCCGCTGCCTGCCAAGGAGCTATCTGGGTGCTGTAATTGTGTTTACCTATTACCATGCCTTTATTTCATTACTTTGGACTTGCAGGATGCTGTAAAAGGAGACAGAATTTTGGAAGGTTCTGGAAACTCTAACCAATGAATGCTGTGTTTAGGGAGACCTTCCTCCTGTATTCTTAGAGAAAACAAATTATGTCTGCCTGTATGCCTTACGGCATATTCTCAAAGCCCTCACCAATGGAAGAGGCAGAGGAAGCAAATAAGGAAATTAACAGCCTTCGACCTGAAACTGGAAGCACTATCCTTCCAAGTACCACAAGCCTTCGTTGCTTCATCTGTCTTAGGATGGGTGAAGAATAAACTTGTGGGTCCGGGATCTTTGCCTCAGTCATTCTGTTCTATCTGGTTTCTCAGCAGCTTCTTTTTAGGACACTGTGATAATCCTACCTTCAGCTTCTCACTGTATAATAATAATTGTTACCATTGATTGAATGTTTGCCAGGCACAGACATTATCTCATTTAATGTCCATATCAAACTGTAAGGTAGTAGTGATGAGACCTAACACTTACTGAGCAATTTTTATGTACCAGGCATGGTTCAGAGAACAATTGTTCTCTGAATTCACATATACCTACCACCTGTATTTGGTACTATTAACAACCCCATTTTGAAGATGAGGATACTAAAGCCCAGAATGGTTTGATGAATTCCCCAAGATCCCAAAGTTACTACATAGAAGAGGTGTTCTGGCTCCTGAGACCATATACTGTCATACCAGGAGTTGTTATTTTGTTTTAAAATGAGAACAAAGGCTCAGAGAGGTTGGAAAACTTGTCCAGAGTCACACAGTGACTTTAACAATGTTAAAGATGGAATTCAAACCTAAGTATGCCTGACTCAAATTCAGAGCATTTAACCCAAATAGCATGCACATTATACTTCTCCCATTTCTCAGTTATTTGAGCAGTTATCCATTTGAATTTGTCTGCTTATATATCCATCTCCCCTGAGGGCTAGAATTATATCTGTATCTCCAGCAACCTGCACAGAATAGGTGCCTGGCTCTTAGTAGCTGCTCAATAAACATTCATGGAACTGACATAATCAGGGCTTTTCATGACCTCCCTTCGTTACAGACAGAGTTAGTTTCTCCCCATACACATGCACAATGTTCTCACTGGCTCACCTTTATTGCTTTGTGACAGCACATTCTACCTGACACTATAATTATCTGTCAATATAGCGTAGTCTCACCCACTAGACAAGGACCTCCTCTAGGGCAGGCAAAGTGTTTTACTCATCTTAGCATCCTTAGTGACTAGCACTGAGCCTGCCATATACTAGGCTTTTGTGGGAGAGACTGCAAATTGTTTTCCTCAATTTCCTTCCTCTTCTTCCTGGACACAGAACTCTGCATTTCCCAGCCTCACGTGTAATTAGGTATAGCCATGTGACTCGGTTGTACAGTGGGATGTGAACAGAAGTGACAGGTGCTATTTCTGGACAAGGTTTATAATAAATGAGTGATGTCCTCATCCTTACTCTCTTTTCCCTTCTACCAACAGATGCGGATAACAACAACACTCTAGAGGAAAGCAAAGACACAAAATGGAAGAAGTTTGCATCCCTGAATTACTCCATGGAAGAGAGTTGCCTGTTGACAAGAAATACAAGAAATACTTTGGACTACTGCATGAATGAGGAATAAATTTAGGTTCTGTTTCAGTCATTGCACATTTGGAGTGTATTTGTTATAGTAGCTAGCATTATTCCAACTAATACGGCATTTAATTCGTGATGAATGAGTAATACTAATCCTCAACGTGAACATACTGTTTTTAATTTAGAGAGAAGGCAGTCCTATCTGTTTAAGAATAAAATTTATAGCTTTTTCTACTCTGTTACTTCATGAAAACATCATCATTAAATAAGGGTCCATTGGTACCTAAACTATTAGGTCTATTCCTGCCTAAACTAATGCTTGGCAGGAATCAACTTCATTCTCCCTCTGGGAAAATTTAGTTTGCTTCAAACAGTTGGGCGATTTGTCCAATTGTCCAGCAATTGGTTGGTGGGAGAGCCCAGCCCAGGCCTCCCCACTCCCGAGTTGTATCAATACGATAGCAAACAGCCAACTGCTAAATGTTTTTTAAAAAGCCTAAAGTGACTTTCATTTGGGGGCTAATTTTTACATTCCTTCTATATGAACACACACTCGGGTCAAAGCTCAATTCACTGACTCCTATCCTTGGACCCACTTTTCAAAGCATCTAGCCATAGAGGGCAAAAGTACAAATGCTAGGGGCTTCCCTGGTGGTGCAGTGGTTGGGAGTCCGCCTGCCGATGCAGGGGGCATGCGTTCATGCCCCGGTCCGGGAGGATCCCACATGCCTCGGAGCGGCTGGGCCCGTGAGCCATGGCCGCTGAGCCTGCGCGTCCGGGGCCTGTGCTCCGCAACGGGAGAAGCCACAACAGTGAGAGGCCCGAGTACCGCAATAAAAAAAAAAAAAAAAAAAAAAAAAAAAAAAAAAGCGTGAAGGTACCACTCGTGCTGCCCTCCACCGCCTTCCCCTATCTCCTCTCCCAAGTCCTCTCCCTCTCCCTCTCTCTCTCTTAAAAAAAAAAAAGTACAAATGCTACATCCCAAGGCATAGTGCTCTTCCAGACTGCATCTAAAATTAGAATATGTTGTTCATATGTGATGCTGTATGTTAATCTTATTTTTAAAATAACTCTATATTTTATGTAAAATAAATGTATGCTTACTATAGAAACTTTAGAAAAGTAAAACTGAGCAAAAAAAGAAAGTAAAATCACTCAAACATGTAGGAGACATATTTTACCCAGAGAGTCATTAAATATTTTTCTACCACATCACTCTCAATGACTGCAGAGTATTATGTCATATAATTATATCAGTATTTATTGATTGAGGCCTTATATGTACCAGCCATCAATAAAATGGAACCACAGTCTAGGATATGGGTGATCAAAGCAGTAAACATGGTAGTTTTGTTTTTTCATTGATTCATTCATCTAACGATCATTTTTCAAGCACCCTCTCCGTGCCAGGCACTGGAGGGCCCACAGTGAAAGAGATGAACAAAGCTCCTCCTTGTTGGGGTAGCTATCGTGCAGGTGAGAGTCACTGTGGTGTCACAAAATGCTACTGTCCTACTCTGCCTTCCTCATCCCTCTTCCCACACAGCCAGCATTCCCTGGGGAATGGAGGAGAGCTCAGTAGAAAGAAGGGCTTTATTTCCCTACAAGGACCATACATTCACATTGAGTAGATAAAGCCCAAGAAACCGTAAGAACATGGGGTAGGTTGCATTAATTATTTACAACACTTCATTCCCTCATTGCCGTTTCCCTGACTTCCCTGGGACTAAAGTATATTCCCTATTCCATTTGTTGACCTTGATCTTAGCCTCATGACTTGCTTTGAATAATGGGATGTGGGTAGAAGTGACGGTTGACAGTGTTCCAGTTCCAAGCAGAGACTAAAGAGGCATCGCATGTTTCTCCCATTAAGAACTGGGTATCCTCTCTTGTGCCGCTGCCCTACACCATTAGAAGAGGATGCCTTCAACAGGTAGCTGTTGCTCCTTCAGCCTGGGTCCCAAAAGGAGAGACACATGGAGCTACCTGAACCCCAACTGTAGCTCAAGGCAGAGCCTCCCCAGGAACCCACAGACCTATAAGGACCTTCCCCAGGGACCCATAAGCAAGAAATACACATTTGCTATTATAAGCCACTGATATTTGGGGGTTGTTTGTTTTACCACATTATCATAGCAATAGCTGACTAATCCAGAACAATACAAAATATAGTGCTCAGTTGTGAAGGTCTAACTGAAATGTCATGTCCTCCAGGACGTGTTTCGAGATATTCCCTCATCATCTTGTTGCCTCACCCGTCAGAATCAATCTCTCCCTTGTGCTTCTTTAATATTTTGCTTTGCTCCTCTGATACAGCTGACTTTTACCACAGCCTGCCTTTTATACACATTTAGTTGTATGTGTCTGGAATTCCTCTTGAAATATAAGCTGCTTGTTCTTGTTGCTGTTTTAGTTTTTTGAGGGCAGAGTACTCTTCACAGTGTCTCGAAACTATCTACTGCCTGGCATGGAGTAGATGCTCAAAACTGTTTAATTGAATGAATGAATGAATGAGAAGGTCTTCGGGAGTGCCAGTAGAATGCTAACCTAAACTTGAGATGCACCGTGGTGTACAAATGCAAGTACGGAAATTGCATCCTACTTTGAGTAGGTGCAGGAAAGAATACGCAGACATTTAAACCAGAACAAGTTATATAGGAGACAGCATCCTACCCTAGAAAGAGACTGTACCCATCGTCAAGAGTCCTGAATTCCAGTTCTCACTTGGATACTAGCCCGCTGTGCTACCTTGGGCCTCATTTTTCCACAGCAAAGGAAGAACAATAATAATTTTACTCACAATGTTTTTATAAAGATCCAGGAAGACATACATACATGACAGAAAAATATCAAGTCCGTATGAAGCCTAGCAGGGACTTCCCCGGTGGTCCAGTGGTTAAGACTCAGCTCTTCCACTGTAGGAGTGTGGGTTCAATCCCTGGTTGGAGAACTAAGATCCCACATGCACATGGCCAAAAAAAAAAAAAATGTACATATATATATTTTAAAAAGCATATGAAGCCTAGCAAATCAGCTTCTTATTTTTTTAGAGGAAGAGAGCCCACATTCCATACACCTCCAGGAATCCAAAAGATGAATCATTACAGGACCACACAGCTCCTACTGAAGCACTGTAGGCATCGCTCACTTATAGTGGTCACTGTTTTGCAGTGACTTTTGACAGGTGCCTACTTTTCAGCTGGAAAATAAAAACTGAATATTTTAAATGTTTTATTGCCAGGGACTACATTAAAGTTGTGATTTTTTTTTAACTTATGTTATCTGCCAGGCAAAGTTAATTTCTCCTCTCAGCTACCACAGGACTTAGTTTACACCTTCTTACAAATGAATTGTTTACAGGTCTGTATCCCAAACCAGTCTGTGTGTTCCTGAGGGCTGCGCCCATGTGTGAGGTTTCTACCCTATGTTAGAACAGAGAAGTATATACATTTTAGAAGGACTTTACTACGGGCATTAGCATTTTTAAGTGTTAGAACTCTAAAGAAAAGCTCAAATTTTCTGCAAAAGTTTTGTCTGTTCATTAATACCTCCTTTGTCAATGATGTCAATTAATTGAGAGACGATTGTGCCTTTCATATATTCTATGCAAAAAACATACATGTAGTGGCAGACTCTAAACTGTATTTCATTCTCCTTATTCTCTTTTATAGAGAAAATCATGTATGATGTTTCACTTTCTTTTCTTGCTCCAGGTCTTGATGGTGAATTCGAGTCACAGAACACAAAGGAAAGAACATAGATTTTGGAGTCTCACCACTCATGTTCAGATCCTCACTTTGCCTTTTATTTTAGGTCTTGTGATCCTGGGCATGTTTCTTGACTTTTTTTGAACTTCAGTCTCCTTATCAATAAAACAGGGATTATATCACCTCCCTTGCGGGGTTGCAAAGCTTAGAAATGATTCATGAAAATACCTAGCACCATCCCTCACACATAATAGGTGCTCAACAAAACAAAGTTATCATTGTTAGTTATTTCTGTTGTACTTTGATGTAGGACAAAGGCGCTCTTAGAAGATGCTTTTGTAGAACTTTTTGTCCCTAAAGGAAATGGCCCCATATTACTGTACTTTTAGTCCTTATTTCTATTTTCATAGATTCGCCATCTGCTCCCTCAGTATTGGGCTCCCAGCTGTCAATTCTCATGGCCATCAGTAAGAAATGACAGCTGCCTAGCTGCCTCTTCTTGCTGTCAGGCTGCTACCAACTAACTTTCTGCTTCAAATCTGCTTGGAATTATATGTCAAATGGAATAAATAATACTGCATAGAGCCTGGAGATGCCCTCCATGGGGCCGAGTGAATGACATTTAGCACACGGGCTTTGTTACAGCTACTTTGGGGACTCAGCCTTTCTTCCTCTGCCTTACAGTTTGTGTCTGTGTTTCTGAGGACCAAGATTGCTGGCTGAATAATGTCTTGACACGCAAGGCTCTGCTCTATTTCTTTCCCAGGAAATAAAACAGTCTGGGAGACACATCTCTAGATACCATGGTATAGATTCAGTACCTTTAAAAACGTTATTATTGTTGCTACTATTATTATTATTATTTTGAAATAATTTTTCTCAGCGGTGTATGCAGGGCAGAGAGCACTAGATTGTGAGCCTAAGTTTTAGGTTCTAGCCTCAACTCTATTAAATGATTTTAAGAAAATGTCTCACCCTCTCTGGATCTCAGTTCCTTAATCTAAAAAAGTGAAAAGATTCAACAGAATGATCTGTGAGCTTCTGCATCCTCTGACTCTACATCAAGGTACCCAGACAACGGCTTGGCAAGAACTACAGTATGTCTGGAAATAGACTTCACTTTATGGCTTTGGCCTTCGTGGTTTGCTCTAACTTAAGAATGTCAGTCGATAGCCAAATTCTTAACACCGTTTTCTGGTCTCTTTACTATTTCTTTTTATAATGATTTTGTCCTTAATTTGGACTTATTTCAAGGAGAAAGATGTTAACTGCTTAAAAGTGATGGGGTGTTTTAATCTGGGCTGGGAAGCCTGTTCCTTGAGAATGGCTTAATTAACATTTCCAGGTTCATAACATTTTCATTTATTCATCTTTTTGTTTTTAAATGGTTTTTTAAGTTTTCCAGAGGCAGCGATCTTACGTTCCTAATGGATTATAAGAGAGAGAGTGGGTCTGCTGGGATCTGCATTCTTATTAGCTTTAAGATTCACATTAGGAACAAAAAGGGAGCTTAAGCAGAATAGGTCCACGGTGCTAATAAAAAAAGAAACAGAACTTTGGTTCAACACAAGATAATGTGGCAAGATTGCCAAGCAAAAAGCAGATTGAAGGAAGGGCCTCCCAGTGACCTTGGAACAGGACAAATATTTTTCTTCCCTGAGCTCATTCTCCAGCGGGGAAACTGTGTCTTACACACCAGCAGTGGATGTGCTGGGGCAGACTTACCACAGTGCCACAGGGATGCAGAGCCTGGTTCTCTGAAGGGGGACAGCGAGCTACTGAGTGAGAGTGATAAAACCTGAAACACACGGCTGGGCGGCCCTGGATGAGCTGAGGGATGGTTACCTCCAGAAATTGGGACAAGGACAGAGCACTGTGTCCTGCATGTGTGGGGGCCCGAATACAAATTAAATTCAGTTCCTTGAAAATGTACCGGACCAGGAGTCAGGAGGCCTATCCCCTAATCCTGAGCTCTCGCTAACCAGGGTATGTTCTTAAGCAAATGTTTCATAGTTTTGGCTCTGCTTCCACATCTGAAAAATGGGACTGTCAGTACCAACTCAGCATATTTTCTGAGATGGTTGTAATGACCGATGCACTAGATGAACATAAGAGGTCTCCATTTTAATATGACCAGCTGACAACAGTGCTTTGTTCCCTGCCTCCTTTAAAGCCATGGTTGTGACAGCTGCCAGGCCTTAAAAAGCACATCTGTTAATAACAAAACACTAGGTACTGCTTTGTCCACTTGGGAAAATGGCTGGAGTCTGGCTTTGCCCTGGCCTTCAGCAATTCCGTAAGGCACAGAATGAGAGTGTTATACCAAGGATCCTGTGGGCCTGAGAGTTGGTGTCTGTGAAGTCCTCGCCCTGAGTCCCCCTTGCTGAGAGTGACGATCAGAACAGGAAGCTCCCCAGGAATGCTTCTGTGGCATGGCTGCTTCTCAAGCTCGTGGCGGAAGAAAGCATTGCATGTCAATATTGGTCGTTAATGGAAATGTATTGCCTGTCTTCACTCTCCAGAAACTGAGCCAGTTTTATTTCGTAGTAAGGATAGCGAATGTGTTCAGAGAGCGGGAGCATTTATCTAAAGTCACAAGCCCAACTGGCAAGAACTCCCATTATCTATGGGCACTAGATAATTAAAATGCCTTATTATTTGTTTGCTTTAATGCTTAATGCATTTTCTTTGTAGGGGAATTCAAGGGTTAAGCCATCCCAACATGCCTCACTCCCAATTTATAAAATGGAAAATCTTCCATAAATCAAAAGTTACAAACAGACTTTGTAATGTCATAACTCTCGCGGCGGCTCTCACCTTGATTGATTCCTATACATACATTCTGGCTGATTACCATAATGTGCTCTTGGGGGACAATTGGCACCGGATAGGGAGAAGGGAGCAGGCAGGGAAGTAAATAACAAATGGACCTGGCTCCTCCTCATTGAGAGTGATTTCACTCCAATGTTCCATCACATCAGCTGGGAAAGAGAGTCGTAGGGTTTAGGCAATCAATTACAGATATGTGTAGAGGCAGACACAATCATTTCACTGATTGTCACAGGTCTCGAGCAGTGACACCAAAAAGTGATCCGTCACTCCATTTTCTCTGACACCCTGAGAAAGATGGCAGACACTTGTAGACTAACAGGCTCCGGGACTGGTTGGCTTATAAGATTTAAAAATCACTGTGTTTCAAACTTATCCAAACCTTGAAATACCTCTGTTGCTAAGATCTCATACCTTTCTGGCAAACATTTAGAAAGATTACCAACAGGCTGATGACGTCATGCCAGAGTGTTAGGTACTGTCTCTTGTCACTGCAACCGATGTCGTCACTGTGTATGCTGCAGTGCATTGGAAAGGTGATGGGAAGGAAGGAAACACCCACTTTCTTCCACCATGAGGAACATGGCAGCCTCCTCGTTAATTGCCCCATGGGACAATTGGTGGGAGGACCCCACTGGTGCAGATGAGCCCCTGCCTCTACTCCACCCACATTTCCAGAACCTTCAGTCCATCAGGTTTGCTGCCACTGGATGCCTGGACTTAGTCCCCTCCCAATCAGTATGGTTTTCCTGAGTCAGCCAGCCTCTACCAGCTGGGATTCTACTTTGTCCATGCCGCAATAATCGGCAATCTTTTTTCCGTGAGAGTCAGTTCATGGAAAATGAAAATATATACAATCTACATCTTTTTTTTCAATCGAAATGAAAAAACACTTCATTAAGATCCATGGGTTAAAAAGAAAAAAGTATGTTCTTACACACGAATGACCTATTTAATTAAATAACAGAATGTCTCTGAGAAAATGGACATTGCCTGCCTTTGAACACTTAAACTATTAATGTATGGGTATATTTGAGAAGTAGTATCCTACAGTCAGCTTTTTAATTGTTTCCCCTGAAATCTGACTGCAGACCACTTCTTAAGACCAGGTGGGGCTCTGTGTGGGGTCTCTAGGGTGAGGGATGATGTACAGGACTTCTTCCTAAGGGGAAGCTACATCCTGTCCCCCAGATGCAGCCTGAACCAACAGTACTGAGAAGTGCTTGGCAGCATGAGGGTAAAAAGTCAGTTGAAGCAATCTTGTGTATAAAATTCCAAACTGCAAAGTCTCCCAGACAGGGCGGAGAAGGTCGGCGGATTCTAACATCATCGTCACTGAAATCGACTAGGTCCGTTTCTGCCATTTCTTCTGGCAGTCGGAGCCTTTACCAGTCACCCAGGCACTATCTCTTCCATCAGCATATTTTCTCTTGGCACTGGAGGATCTAAAACGAACCCAGCACAGTCTCAGCCTTCTCCGTGTAAATCATCAAAAGATATGACGACCTTCTGCAGAAATGATGCTCTGCATTTCAAAGTTCATCCACTTCTAAACTAAATCAGTGGCAGCAGCCTGGTGCTCTGCTGGGTTCTTCAAACCACTTGACTCCAAGCCCCCTTAAATCCTTTCACTCACACTGGCAACCCCCTTGTTAACTGCCCCCAGCAGTTAGAGAAGTTCCCCTATGCTTACTGACTGTTCACAATGGTCCACTTTCCACCTTTAAAAAGCCAGAGAGCAGGTACCTGGGAATGATTAAAAGTAATTACTGATGTTCCCACAGCATTCTGTACTTCTAAAAGAGCTTTCATATCTGTCACTTCATTTGACCCCCGAAAAAAACGGCCCCTGAAAGTCGCTGGACATCCTAAGGACAGAGGAACAGAGATGATAAGGGATTAGCTCAAGGTCATATAGCATGTTAGCAGCAATCTAAGCTAAACTTTTGGACTTGCACTGTGTTTATCCTGCTCCCTGGAAACAAAAGGTGTAGCAAAAACAGTATTAGTAATGACAATTAATTTGTCGAAATCTTTGACCATTTACCGAGAGGCTGAGTGCCTCACCCATATCACCTTATTTGACACTCTCAACCCACTTTGAGTCCCTCCTGCTAAAATGATAAAATCCGTAGCACCCCTCCATATGCTGTGCACTCCAGCATGGAGACCTCAGGGAAGCCTCTGGCACTGCCAGTGGCTGCCCTCAGAGTGGAAAACTTAGGTCAAAATCTGGGCATCACCAAAGATTTCAGAGTAACTGCAGAAAGCCCTAGAAGAAAATCTTTAACTGAGTATAGAACTCTCATAAAATGCTATGGGCCTGGAAAATGATTTCATAAGTTATTCTGATGGCAAAAATGTATGAAACAGAATTGACTAATTCATAAATAACTTCAGAATCTCATCTATTATTTCTCACATCATAACTTACAATGGAATAATTGTTTCTAATTCTGCTGAGTATTTTCTCATGCGTTTTTGTCCCCTTGGTAAATCTTATTAGTCGGGTAACTCCTAAGACATTTGTAGCTTGCCTCTATTATGATGAGAACAAGTAAATATTAAGAGTAATTTGTTTTTAGTACAACGCAGCATTAGTTTCACCATTGGGACCTCTTTTTTTCCTTTTAATTTCTCATCTCAGAGAAAATTCGCTGAGATTCCCCAAAGAAGGGCTCACAGGAAAAACAAAACAACAGAAAAGAAAACCCAGTGTCCTATGATCTTGTACAAATCTCAACTTACATTTTATTTACTATGTACATTACTGCAAACCCAAGATGAACCATAACTCCATTTAGGTAATAATAATCAAATTATCCAACCTGAGATAGCATGTTTTATAGATTTTGGTCTAAATTTAATATAAAAATGCAGTAGTCCTTGTTTGGCAGAGTTTATTAAGGGTTAGCAAAGAAAAAGCTTTTTCAATAGTCTATAACTCTCTAATGGCCTTTTCCAAATAAAATGGGAAAGAGTTTGAAAGGAAACCTGTATCAGTGAGCTGCAATTGTAACATTACAGTACAGGTCTATAAATCTTGACATGCTTAGAAGATTGCCTAAACCAGCAATATAATCTGTCCAAACCTCATTGTCTCCACCACCAGCCAGCCTCATTTTAAGAAATGTATGTGGTCTTCAACCTAATTTTATCACCTTCATTTGTAAACTAGTCAATCAATCAAAGCATCCTGGAAGTCTAAATAGAAAAAAGAAGTGCATTTTCATGCATTCTGGGCGACACAGTGAAAAATTAATCTCCACTTGATCAGACATTTCTCGCCCTCATCTCAATAGACTATCATTAGGGTCAGCAATGTATATTAAAAATAGAGTTGCCGCAAACAGTGCAGCAGCTGGAGTTTGCAGGCTGCCTTCCCTTTCCTCAGAAAGCTTCCTCCTCCGTGTGAGCCTGAATATGTTCACTAGATTCATCTGGAAGGAAGCAGCTGGAAATAGTTAGGAAAGAAAATGCCTGCAGCCCTCAGGAAATGCACATTGCTTCACAAATGTCTGGACCATGAAGCTGTCTTCAAGTGAGGCTGTTACTGAGAAAATATTTCCTAAATATACATGCATAACGATCAGGCCCAGGGAGAGGGGTGTTCCCTATACCCTGGGGGTGAGGGTGGGAACTCGCCCCAGGCCAGGACAGATAAACATGAAGAGGAAAGCCAAGAGAGTAGCCAAAGCTCCAGGGGAAA
This sequence comes from Leucopleurus acutus, assembly GCF_964270905.1. Lineage (NCBI taxonomy): Eukaryota > Metazoa > Chordata > Mammalia > Artiodactyla > Delphinidae > Leucopleurus > Leucopleurus acutus. Next base: position 139,803,276 of record NC_139143.1, read on the forward strand.
AAAAAAACTGGTTTAGAGCTGTCTTGCTCTTCCTCTCGTCTCTCCAACCTTCATGAGTTCTGCTCTCAGGCAAATAAATGCCTCTGTGTTGGGTGAGGCCACAATGGCAGCACTTTCCTGGCAGTAACTGTGTCAAGTGCCTCCTTGGGTCTCTGGGTGCTTAGAAAGGAATATCCATATCTCTCCTTCACTATGTATTTGTTGAAGGAAGGAAGTTAGTTGATGGTAACTTCATTTTCAGGCCCTTAACCTTGGAGGCTTCCTGTACATCTCTCTCTCTCTCACAGAGAGATTCCTGTTCCATGAAGCAGGAAATCCATCGAGCTTTACCAACAAAATATAACTCTAACCTGACCACTTCTTGACACTTCCTTTGCTACTCTGCTGCTTAGAGCCACCATCATCTCTTGTCTGTCTTGTTATAACAGCACCTGCTAGGTCTTCCTGAGTCTACACTTCCTCCGAGTCTCAACACGGAAGCCAAGAGTGATCCTTTTAAAACGTAAGTCAAAGTATTCTACCATTCTGCTCAAACCCTTCAGTGGCACCCTTTTACTGAGAGTAATAGCTAATGTCCTTAAAATAGGGTACTTAAGGCTACGAAAATGATGCTTAAGTATCTGGGTCCAAGATTTCCCTATAATTGCCTCAGTTTGTCAACCTGACAAAATCCCATTCCTATGCCATTGATAACCTGGCTGAGATTATTAATAATCCTACCATTTACTGAGCACTTTCTGTGTGCCAGGCATTGGGTTAAGGTTTCTACCTTCTTTTTTGTTTTGTTTTGTTTTCTTTTCTTTTGTGGTACGCGGGCCTCTCACTGTTGTGGCCTCTCCCATTGGGGAGCACAGGCTCCGGACGCGCAGGCTCAGCGGCCATGGCTCACGGGCCCAGCCGCTCCGCGGCATGTGGGATCTTCCCGGACCGGGGCACGAACCCGTGTCCCCTGCATCGGCAGGCGGACTCTCAACCACTGAGCCAGGAGGGAAGCCCTTCTACCTCTCTCAGGCTACCAACCTCTTTATAAATGGGAGGCATTTAGGACCTGGAATGTCCTAAATGGAAGGAAGGTCAGGACTTTCTGCCAATGTAGGTGTGGCAGGTGTTAAGTTTCTACTTCTATCAATTATAAAAGAACTGGTCAGATGCATAGTAGAAAGAACATGAGCCTTGTGTTCAAATCCTGGCTCCACCAGCTCGGGGCTGGAACAACCTTGGACAACTCATTTAATTTCCCTGTTTGTTTGTTTGTTTGTTTAAGGCATAAGAAGCCCACCACAATGCCTGGCACAGTTCTTGATACTTGATAAACGTTCTCTTCCTTGTCCTCTGTTTGCCCGCCCTGAGCAAAATTCAGAAGTAAGCTGAGTTTGTTTAGTAAGATTCTCTCAACTGTATCCACAAAGGGACCTGACCTCAGGATAACCATGGGTCAGTTTATTTTAAAGGAATTAGGAATATCTGCACTTTAAAAGGTGAGGATTGGGCTTCCCTGGTGGCGCAGTGGTTGAGAGTCCGCCTGCCGATGCAGGGGACACGGGTTCGTGCCCCGGTCCGGGAAGATCCCACATGCCGCGGAGGGGCTGGGCCCGTGAGCCATGGCCGCTGAGCCTGCGCGTCCGGAGCCTGTGCTCCGCAACAGGAGAGGCCACAACAGTGAGAGGCCCGCGTACCACAAAAAAAAAAAAAGGTGAGGATTGTGCTTTCCATCAAGGAATGGATCCCTCAGTGGGGATCAGATGGCCTTCCCAAAGCCCCTCAAATTCACGCCGTGTGGGCAACTGTCAGTATCCTCTTTGGGTTCCACAGAGTGATGCTGGCCGGCCTGCACACTCCTTCCACGTAGCTATTCCCCTAGGACTCACCCAGTGAGTAGTACACCATGGTTCTGCACTACCCATCTCACTAAAGCTCAAAATGTCTTATTGATCTCTCTTTCCACAGCCACCAGTTCAACAAACATCAGGAAAGCTTCGGTGGAAGTCTAGAGACCATCTCCAAAATTCCATTTATTTACTCACAGCTTCGTTTATCTGACAAACATGTTGAGCAGTCACTGTGTGCTCGGTTCTGGGGATACAGGATGAGTAAGATCAAGTCCTAGCCTTTGGGAAGGTGTCCATCTAAAGTCAGGTTTCCCTGAGTATAGTGTGTGTACCTCCTACAGGGAGATAATTTTAGGTTGTACAGCAATAGTTTTTTTTTTTTATATAAGTGATACATGAACATCGAGAATTCAAAGTGGTTCACCCTGAGCCTGGGATTGTACTCAAGCAAACAAGCCCAGTGGTGGGAGTGGGGAGGGGAGTCATCATTGTTGGGAGGCAGATGGAAATGGGGAGTCCAAGCTTCTCCAGGAGCTGCAGTTTGAAAGAAGAGTATGATTTTTCCAGGTAGAAATGATAGAAGAGGTACCCCGCTAAATGGGTGACCAGGCTGACACTCTTAAGACAGTAAATTGTTTATTCGAGGTCAACAGCTAGTAGAAGGATTTGAACCCAGAATGGCCACAGTCTCAAGAAGTATGGAGTAGTGGTTAGGAGTGTGGGCTTTGGAGTTGGACAGAATACGAGGGAGGGCCAAGTCTCAGCTCTACTGTTTATTACCTGTGGGACTTTTGACAAGTCGCTCAGTTTCCTTGGGTCTGAAATGGGAACAATCATAATTCCTCCCTCCTAACATTTCTGTTGTGAGCATTACATGCAATAATGCAACATTATCATCATGCGGCAAATAGTAAGTGTTCAATAAATGACAAGGGTCGTTCTTATTAACATGAGGCAGTTACTTATCCCTCTGTAGCCTGTCTCCTGCAGAGTGAACTACTTTGCCTGCCTTTGGTGCATTGCAATGCCTGGCAGATAAAAAGATGCAATAAACATTAGCTGATTTGTTGAATGAAGAAGTGAATGAATGTATAAATACCTGTTTACATACTATATGAACTAGATAGTGCAAATATTCCCCTTTCCTTTGTAATATTTGGGAATAGAATCTAAAAATAGAAAATAGATGCATTTCAAACCTTATATGTTGTGATAATGTGTGCAAAAAATTTCTAAGACTCAAGTTTTCAAAAAACTTAAAAACCGTCTCTGGCAAAACTACAGGAACAGTAAAATGATCAATGTTTGCCAGGGATTTGAGGTTAGGAGCAGATGGGGAGGAATGAATAGGCAGAGTTCAGAACATTTTTAGGGCAATGAAACTATTCTGTATGATACTGTAATGGTGGATACAGGACATTACACATTTGTCAAAACTCATAGAATGTACAATGCAAATCCTAATGTAAGCTGTGAACTTTAGTTAGTAATAATGCATCTATATTGGTTCTTCCATTATAACAAATATACCACATTAATGGTAGATGTTAATAATAAGAGAAACTTGGGGAGGGGGAGTAATATGTAAACTCTGTATTTTCTGTACAACTTTTCTGTAAACCTAAAACTGTTCTAAAAAATAAAGTGTATTAAAAAAAAATGCTCTAGGGACCAGGAGAGATCAAACTGGAAGACTCTTCTTTGACTCCACTGAGGCCCAGAGAGGGAATCCGGGTTCAGGATAGCTCAGAAGTGAAAGAGGAGAGTTTTTGTTCACGCTGCAGTCTATAATAGAAACTCACTCATGAAATAAGAGCAGCAACAAAAAGATGTGTGCACACACCTGAGACATGAGTCAAGAATGCTGTGCTTAATGTACTTGAGAAATCGTTCAAGGACAAGCCACCCTCACGTGAAGGTAATGCCCGCCATTACTCCAAGGTCAGCAAGACCCTGTGATGGAGCCTTTCCTACAGGTGTGGGCAGAGGTGAACGCCTGGGAATGATTGGTTCCAAGTCTTCAGGGGTCTGAATCAGAGCAAGGCCCTCCTCCCTCTACCGGAAGGCTCCCATCTTTTGGAATGGAGGCTCCTTGAAGGTAGGCAGTGGACTGCTTTCCTATCAGATGTGTTTGAAGCCCTCAGTTGGGTTGGATCATCATTCATAATCATGTAGCCAGAACTGAGCCTTCCTGCCCCTTCTGCCCTCTCAATTCAGTCTTTCTTCTCCTTTTCTTGCTAGGCATGTCACTTCTTTAGATACATAGGCACCCTCTCTTTTCCTCTCTGCGCCTACCTATTCATTGGTATAGTCATCCTTTTTTCCCCACATTTTTCCTTTTTAATTAAAGTATACTTACATTATAGTGAAATGCGTATCTCTTAATTGCACAGTTTGGTCAGTTTTGAAAAACTGCATGTACTTACACAACCCCAGACCCCTACGAAGATGCAGGACCTTTCCATCACCCCAGAAAGTTCCCTTGTGCTCCTGTCCCAATCAATCCCCCTTCTATTCCAGAAAAAAAACCACGATTCTTATTTCTCTCAACATATATTAATTTTGCCTTCTCAACTTTGTATACTCACTAGGAAAACTCCTTATCCCTCCCTCAAAGCCAAGCCAGATATTACCACCAGAATGTGTTACTTCCCTCTCTGGGTTCCCTCAGCAATTTGAAAACGTTTCTTATGTGTCTCTCTCTCCCATTAGACAATGCACTCGTGAGGGATCATATCCTCATATCTTATTCATTTTTTATAATCAGTGCCCATAATACAGTGGATAGTCAATAAATGTTCATTAAATGAAAGAATGATGAATACCTGCCAGAAGAACATCTTCCTTTGTCTTCATCTTGGTTAAATCCCTAATTCCCACATTATTTGTTTTTTGTTTTGTTTTTGCATTTTTTTATTATTGTAAAACCAATACAAGCTCACACAGAAGGGTGTAAAGTGCCTAGTAGAAGCATTATTCCCTAGATTAACCACTATTAGTAGCTCCTTGTGTATACTTCCAGAAATGCCTATGTGTTTCTTTTTTTACAAAAGTGTGTTTACACTCTACACACCTTCTTAAAACTTACTTTTTTTACATAAAAATATGTAACAGCAGTAATAATATTTAGAACTAAAATATAGTATCTACTATGTGCCAGCTAGCCTAAGCATTTTATATATAGTAACATTTATTTTTCATAATAGTCCTTTGAGGTAGGAACAATTATTATAGTTTTTGATGTTTAATTATTATTATTATTTACTATTAAAGTTTATTATTTTATATATGAGGAAGCTCAGACACAGATTAAGTAACTTGCTGAAGGTCACACATCCTGGAAATTATTTCATATTTTTACATATATATCTACCTTTTTGGGTTTTTTGATAGCTACAAAGTATTCCAATTTATGGCTGTACCATGACATTTAACCAGTCCCTTCTTATGGTCATTTACGCATTTCCAATTTTTTGCAATTACAAGGTAGGTTGCAATGAATTCCTTTATACATATATTGTTGCTTTCTTGTTGGAATATATCCATCCTGGCATTGAGCTAGGTCAAAGTGTGAACATTTCACATCTTGACAGTTACTGCTAAATTCCCATCTAAAAAGACTACACTGATTCTCATCCATACATTGCCTGGGAATGCCTGTTTCCCCACACTCTAATTCTACTATCATTAAACTTTAAAAGTTTTACCTCTCTGATAACTATGCTATATCTTTGTTGTTTTGATCTGCATTTTATAAAACAGGAGTGAGGTTGACTATCTTTTCCATACATTTGTGACCATTTAGATTTTTCTATGTTGTTTGTGTTTCTATTCCCCCCCTTTTTTCTATTGAGTTTTTAACCTTCTCATTGATTTGTAAAGACTCTTTGTATATTGACCCATTAGCCCTTTGTCTATCACATATGAAGCAAATATTTTCCCCCAGGATATCACTGTTCATGGTATTTTTTTATGATAAAAAGTTCTTAATCAATTTATCTTTTAAGACTTTTGACCTTGACTCCCACGGAAATTCCATTGTAAAATTCTAGCCCCCTTTTATTGCCTTTTCCTCTTTAGCCAGAGAACTTCTGACATTGACACGACATAACTTTTCACAACGAGTCTATCTTGTAACTGAAACCAGCAACCAAAGGAAATTAATCATTTGGAAACAAGGCCATGGGGCTTCATTGGATGTTTCATAAGGTGATAACCATTGACTGGCTTTGGTACCAGTTCAGCAGGTGTCTCATATTGATAGATAAATCCCTTCCTCTAGCAGATGGTGTCAGGATGGAAATTTTTGTAGTACGGGACAAGTTAAGGAAGTACATAAATAACACTGCTTTTGATTCCCAACTTCTTCTGAGTTTCAACACATGGATGGTTTAAGCAGTTGCGGCCGTGTCAATACACTGGCAGGGAGTGATGGATTTTGCCAGTGTCAACTTCAGGCAGCAAGCAAGATGAATAAAAACATTCCACCAGGGCACTGAGGGACAGTCAGGATCCTTAGGCCCTCCGAGAGGTTTTCACGGATCCAAATTCTAGAAATTTTGATATAGAAGACCTAATTTCATGCTTTGCAGAGGGGGCAGAATGCAGGCAGGAATTTAATGATTGATAAGTGCCTCCAGTTTTCAACTCTCATCAAAATAATCCCTGCACAGGTTTATGTAGCACTTTGTTCTGCCTAAAGGACAAAGTGAAGGTCATAGAGAATTTCTTGGGGACTTTTACCTGTGATTCCAAAGTGTCTCCTCTGGGATCTATTTTCCTATCCATTCAGGATGGGCCCTTCTTTTCAACTGTTCAGGATTTTTTAAACTCTTCTCTCCCCCTCTCAGGAGGTGAATGGTGTGCGAAGTGAGAGGGTGATAAAATGTTAGCCATTTCCCACTTGTCAGGCCTCTCTGTAGTAAGCCTGTTCCCTTCCTCTTTTTCTTACTTTCCTTCCACAAGGGGTCATTCTAGAGAGAGAGTGAAGGATGAATTATTTTATTATCTTATTTTTTATTTTTAGAAATGCTATTATAACCTTCATCAGCAAGAATCGTTAGTAAATATTGGAAGCATGTTTCCATCCCTGTCATTGAAAACAGTAGTAGAGTATTACAAGGCTTTTGGAAGACAGGTAGTGGGAAGACCTGGAAAGAGGAGCTATTTACTGCCGCCACCCCCCAGAAACATCAACTATTTAACCTACCTTGAGATTCTTAAACAAAAGGCTAATGTAAAAGAGAAGTGCCAATCTTACCACCTTCCAAGAAGAAAGGTATATTTAATGTATTTTAAAGTACATAAACTCGATGCTGAAATGACTCAAGTAAAATGACACTGGGTATTTTTGTAAGTCATGAAACTAAGAATTTCTGTGAATAATGCTGCTTATGCAGAAAAGGAACCATAAGAGTTTGATTTATAAAAATATCCAGTTTCACAAAAATAACCTTTTAAACTTTTAAAACCTTTTAAATCAGTTCAAGAAAAAGAAACCTTTGACCCATAAACACCAGATCCAATTTGACAGATATTCCTAACTGACAGTATTAAGCTTAAAAATAAAAACATATTCTACCATATTAACTAAAAAAGTAATCATATAATTAATAGGTGAAAAACAGAGAGAAAGATTGCTGGAGATTAAGATTAAGCCCTGCAGAAGCGAATGTTCTAACTAGAAATTGGTTTAATTAATAGCACATTTTACATAATGATTACAGTGTAATTGCGCTGACTAGCAGAGTGTCATTAAATATATCCATGCTCCTTTACAACACCCTAAGGCTAAAAATAATGAGTTACATTGAAAATCACTGTGCAACAGGTTCATAAATAACATTTAAGCCTATACAAGGCGAATACTTATAAATAATAAATATTTGCCTTTTGTAATTGAAGAAAAAATGACAGCCTTCTTTTTCTACTACCATGTAGATTGCCATGTTATAATGCTGAAAAGAATTTTCCCCTTGCTTTCTCTAGAAGGTGTTGAATAATTTATTCAAATGCTAATATTCCACGTAGTCTGACTTTGAGGAACAAATATTCCTACATAAAGAATAAATGCCAAGATGCTTATTACCCCTCTTGCTTTACTTTACACTATGAATCCCCCGCAAACTACCACAGTCTATTACACCTGTCAAAGGAAGTTAGTGGCCAAATTTTCTGGCAGAGGAGAGCATTTTTCTTTATTTAAAAATTACCCCTTCTCCCCAAATGTTCCTCATGCTCAGGGTTGTTATGAAGCAGCAGCTGCTCTGTGACTTCAAAAAAGAAGCCAGGCGCCCAATAACTTCTTTTTTTTTTTGGTTGGGGGGCGGAGGTTGAGTACGCGGGCCTCTCACTGCTGCGCTCTCTCCCGTCGCGGAGCACAGGCTCCAGACGCTCAGGCTCAGCGGCCATGGCTCACGGGCCCAGCAGCTCCGCGGCATGTGGGATCTTCCCGGACCGGGGCACGAACCCGCATCCTCCGCATCGGCAGGCGGACCCCCAACCACTGCGCCACCTGAGAAGCCCCCAATAACTTCTTAATCTCTCCCGCTTCTCCTGAGAATCAATATCATCTGATAACAATGGCTGCGGTTCCTTATCCATGCACTTGACCCCGGCCCAGGCTCAGATCTGCAAAAGGTCCATGTTCATGAGCCTCACCTGCTTCGTCTCCTCAGCTCCAAAATGAAGTTGAGTTCCTCCAGTGCTTGGGAGAAAGCAGAGAGCAAGGTAGCCTCCAAGAGGGTCTGAAAGCGCCCCAGAGCTTAACTTCCGCCAGTGGCTTCTCTCTAAGGATGGCAGGAAAGAGGGTGTCTCCAGGCTATAAGGAGAATATGATTTGGTGGGGATGATCCTACCTGGAAGGTGGATAGAGGCATCCTTAGCTCTCTAGAAACGGACACAAGAAGAAACTGCCTCCTTCTCCCACAGTTCAGTTTCCCAGTGAGTGTGAAGCAGGTCAGGCATCACATCTCCTGAAAACTCGAGAGGCCCCCAGTGTGGGAGGCCTTCAAGGAAGTCACTATCCAGCCACTCCTTTCAGCTTAGGATGGCAGCTCCATCTTTTGTGGGGGTAGGCAGTGTTGCTTAGTGATGAAGAAAGGGCTTTGACATTGGCCAGAACTCGGTTCAAGTACTGGGTTCGCTATTTATTAGCTGTGTGACATTGGTTAAGTCACTTAACTTCTCTGAGCCTTAATTCCCTAATGTGTAAAGTATGATGACAATAGTCTCTGCCTCCTAAGATGGTTGTGAGGAGTAAGTGAAAAACAAATTTAAGGTTTGTAAACACTTAGCATACTGCCTCCCAGTTAGTAAAGCCAAATATATGGTAGTTATTATTTATCTTATGATTAGAAGTTATTATTTATCTTATTAGTTATTATTTATCTTATGATTAGAAGATTAGTTTTTTTCTCATACTTAGCCAAAATCCATCTCCTGACCACTTTCATCCATGGATCTAATTCTTTTGGACGGATGAAGGATTGCAGACCCAGAGCAGCCAGAAGGGACCCTTTCACAACACAAATCGTATCTCCCCTCTGACTGAAGCTCATCATGAAGTCTTACAGGTCTTAGGGAGCCAAAGGGCCAGAAAGGCCTCTGCCTCTCCAGCCTCATCTCACACCACTCAAGCCCACGTGCTCTGTGCTCCAGGGGTCCTCTTTCTGTTCCCTGTGGCCTCAGGGTCTTTGCAAATGCCTTTGCCTGGAACTCTCTTCCACTTTTTCTGGTTAGCTTTTCAGACCTCAGCTTAAACAAGGCTTCATCAGATTTCTACCTGTGCCAGCTCCCTCTACTCTTCCTTCACAGGTTTTATCATCACTTGAAGTGTTATATTTGGGTGATTATTTGATAAATGACTATTTCCATTAGCAAACTACACCTTCCATAAAGGCAGGGACCATGGGTGTTTGAGGCTCATAATGGGCTTTGCAGGGTACCCGGCATATGGCCCTCAGCAAATATTTAGAGTGAAGGAAGGATGAAATGAACTAATACCTATTTCCACAGGAGAGTCCTTCACGTATTTGAAGAGAGTACTTATGCTTCTCTTCTTTGTGATTTAATTGTCACTAGATTAATGATCTCAGTGCCTCACCTACTCTTCATCATGTTGAGTTTTAGACCCCTCTACCGCCCTGTGCTCACACATGAGGGAGCTGAGTGCAATGAGGGGATTGCGTCCTGTGATCTGAGACACCATATTTCTCCTAGTGCACCCAGAGGCCAAGTTAGCCTTAAATATGTGTGTAACACACACACACACATTGTTCTTTTGTTTAAAAATAATGCAGATTTACTAAAGAAAATTTGGAAACTACAGAATAGAAAAGTGTAAAGAAAACAATTCTTAGACACACCTTGCAAAGTAAAACATAGCAATTTGTAATAATTCCAGTATTTTTTTCTGTGAATAAGTTTTTGTAGAGTTTGAGGAAGGATTATGTAGTGGAATTCTAGCTACACACACACACACACCTCTTGCTTTTTCACCAATATTAAATCATTAAAATATTTCTATATTATTATGTAACCTTTACAAACATCATTTTAAATGGTGCTGTATTAGTTAGAAATGCTTTCTGCCGCTATCGAGGCTGAAACAAATGGGAAGTTATTTTTGTCACATAGCAAGAAGTCTGAACATAGGCAGTAACTGATGCTGCTTCCAATAGCTTTTTTCTCATGGTTGTGTTGTGACTGCTGTAGCTCTCCTACCGTCACATTTATGTGCAAGGCAGGAAGATGAGGGAAAGGATGTGCCATTTGCATCCTTCCCTTTTATCAGGAAAAGCCCAAGCCTTCCCAGTATCCTCAGCATACTTCCACTGATGAATCCTTGACCAGACTCTGTCTATGACCAATGTTAGGTCCAAAAGCATCTGGAAAAGTGAGTATTTAGTTTTTCCAGCTGATAAGGTTAAGGCAGGCAAGGGAAATTGGGTACCTTTCCCACATCCTATCAGGTTAATTCCATTCCATTTGATTCTCAGCTCTTTAAATACATATCCTGGGAACTTGCGTAAGGACCCTTTCCTCCTTTTGCTTCCTGGCTTATGAAGATCAACCAGATAAACAAGCAGTGATTCAAATCAGGAAGCTCACAGAGATGTTGTCAGTCATCACAGTGTTTACTGGGGTGTTGTTCCCTTTGGTGGGCAGAAGCCAAGGCTGATGAACGCCCTCCGACGCACAGGAAAGCTGCTCTGTGAAGACCTGCTCAAATGCCAATAGGGTCCTTATTGACTCCCATCCGTGGGCAATCATGGAAATTACTTCATCAGAAACAGGGAAGGAAGGAAGGAAAGAAGGAAGGAAGGAGGGGAGGGAGGGCAAGGAACACCGTGTCATGAAACACTACAAAGGACAGAAGACAGATAATACCTCTCAGTGATGGGGTACAACCCTACACGTACTACTTTCTTCTTCCTAAGCCATACTTTATATCATGTCAGTATATACAGATAAGATTATCTCAACTGCCCTCCTGGAGAAGTGTTTAAGAAAAATAATGGGAGTAGATCTTTACTCTTTCTCTCTTCCAAAGGCCTCCTCCTGGGGCTTTGGGACCTAATATTGTTTGCAATCTGTTCTTCCCCGGAGGAGGTTAGGGAAAATAGAAAGGCCCAAGACAGGTACTGCTCAGTGTTTAATGATGATAGGCAGAGATGGGGAAGCACAGATCAGCTCTTTCCTCTCGGCAGAGCCTGGGCTATCAGGAAAAGGGAATTTAGTGTTTGGTTTGCCCATTCTCTATTCCTCATCGAGGCTTTGGTCCCAAATTGCTAAACCTCCATTCAACAGTTAAATTAAACATAACTAACTTTGTTGATATTATTTCACAGCCGAATAACTTGATATTCATACTCTTTGTGTGTTCAATAAGTACAGAGCTCAGACACATTTTTAAGTCTCAGCTGGTGATGAATTCTGCTGAGCTAAACTTGTGTTTCACAGGATTCTGCTCAGCTGAGACGGGGCACACTACTGCATGGTAAAAATAAGCTTCGAGCCATCATTTTGATGGGCCCCTCATGGCAAGAAAGCATCCCTCTTCTCTTCCCTCGTCTTCTTAGTAGCAACTCCCATTTACCACTTGTACATCCTAACCTAAAGGAATCCTGGGCAGACAACAGTACTTCACAGTGATGACTCCAAGGTGTGACGAACACTAAACTTGGACTCCCAAGGCCTCAGTATTTTCCCCCTCTCTGCCTCTTCATGGACTGGTGACTGTAAGTCACACGTTTGCTGCAAACAACACACTTAAGTATTGAACACATGCTGCAAACTGTCAGGGGCCAGTCGCTATTATTTACATTTTCACCTATAATTGGAGTCCTATCCTCTAAACATGATGGGAAGTGCCTAATAAGTATTTGAACTGAATAATACATTCATGTGTTTATTTATTCATCAAACATGTAGTGGGTACCTTCTATGTATACCAAGTCCTGGGCTAAAAACTATGGACGCAAAGAATGAAACTGGGTTCTAGTTTGAGAGATAAACAAATAAATAATTATAACACAGTGAGATCCGCACTGTATAACAGAGACACATAGGAGGTTTTTGAGCATCTGACATTCTGCCCAGGTGAGCAAGGACCATTTCACTGAGGGGGCGACTGATAAGAGAAGGGGAACATCACAGATGCTAATGAGAATCGCGCACCGGTCACTCGCCAAGAACTTAATACACGTTCTTTCCTTTAATTGTCACAACTGCCCTCTGGAGTAAGTATTATTATACCTATTTTATAAGCGACAAAGTCAAGGTCTAACTGACACACATAAGGTCCCAAAGCTGGTAAGGAAGGAGCCTGGATTCCCAAGCCATCGGGAAGCTGGGCCCTCTGCACACTCATCTCACAGACAGAGGAAAAGCATGTTGGTCTTTCTGTACAACAAAAATATCAAATTATCTGAAAACATCTTAGGTGACATTACTTATGTTACCAAAAGCTGTGCAAATTATCTCTTTAGAAAAACGAGATGTGGAGGTGATTGCAGGCATATGTGGATATCTCACCAAACCCCAAAGCAGGAACTGCAACTGGGTCTCCCAAGGGAGGGGAAGTAAGTACTGGAAGCTCCACAAACAAGGCAGATCAGCCCCCTCCTCCCCTCTCTCAGGCTGCGTCCCACCGTCTCCGTTCTCCATTGCATTCGTTATTCTCTCTCTCCAGACCATCCCTTGCTTCTCCATGAACAAGGCAGGAGATGGCCACCACCCCCTTGTTACACCCAGTTCAAGCAACCCCAGGAGGCTGACTAGCATCTTTAAATCCCAATTCCGAATTCCCAGAAGAGGGAAAAAGACCGGCCCAGCTTGGTTTAACTGTGTCTGAAGTGTGGGCTGTGCGTAGTGACTTCCTTCTCAAGAGAATAGCGTGGATCGGGGTGGGGAGAGTAAACAAATCTGACAAATGTTACCTCTGCCAGGTGACCAAGGTCAACATCAAGTGGTAAGTCATGCTGATGATATGTCCTCGATGTGATGTGATGCAAATGACACCTCACCTCTGTGGGCTTCTTCCCAAAACCTATAACCTCAGTCCAATCCTGCGAAAAACATCAGACAAATTTCAACTACCTGACTAGTACTCCTCAAAAACTGTCAAGCTCATCAAAACCAAGAAAACCCAAGAAATTGTCACAGTCAAGAAAAAACTAAGGAAAGATGACCACTAAACGTAATGTGGGATCCTGCGACAGAAAAAGTAAAGAAGTCTGAATAAATTATGGATTTTAGTCAATAATAATGTATCTATATTGGTTCATTCATTGTAACAAATGTACTATAATGATGTAAGACGTTAATTACAGAGGAAACTGGATGCCAGGTATGTGGGAACTTTGCGCTACCTTTGCAATTCTTTTGTAAATCTAAAACTCTTCTAAAATAAAAAATTTTTGAAAACACAGTATTGCATGCTTACTCTATGCCAATCACCACAGCAGATGCTTTAGACACTGCAAAGACGAAAACCAAAAGTTCTTTTCAAATTATCCTGTCCCCTTACCTACCTACCATAATATACATGGCAAGCCCTTTGAGAGAAGGGGAGACGCCAAAGACCCAGGGCAGTCCTGACACACAGTAGGTAGTCAAGAAATATTTGCTGATGCGAACTAACATTTATCATCCACAGAAGAGGCCCTGTTTTAACACTCAGAGATGCCACCTTGCCTGTCCCAGTGTGGGTCAATGGGAGTGCTGCCCTTGGACATGGATGGTTTCGGTTTGCTCACTCCCCAGCCACTGATGGATTTTCATTCCAGTAATCCTTTAATCCCAGCCTGGAAGCTCTGAATGGGACCCAGACCTCGCCACTTCTTTTGTTTTTTAATTTTGGCTGCATTGGGTCTTCACTGCTCCGCGTGGGCTTTCTCTAGCTGTGGTGAGCGGGGGCTACTCTTCATTGCAATGCACAGGCTTCTCATTGCGATGGCTTTTCCTGTTGCAGAGCACGGGCTCTAGGCGTGCGGGCTTCAGTAGTTGTAGCGCAAGGGCTCAGTAGGTGTGCCTCGCGGGCTCTAGAGCACAGGCTCAGTAGTTGTGGTGCACGGGCTTAGCTGCTCTGCAGCATGTGGTATCTTCCTGGACCAGGCATCGAACCCGTGTCCCCCTGCATTGGCAGGCGGATTCCTAACCACTGCGCCACCAGGGAAGTCCTTGCCAGATTTTTATGCCCTTTAGGGGACCTATCTTTGCCTCTCTCAGGACAATCTTACAAAACCTTGCAAAGGACAAGAGCCTCCTGTCATAATTAACCTTTGAAATGGGCACTAAAAATAATTTTGCATTCACTTTAATAGTGCAGGTTTTAAGGGGAAAGAAAAATAGGTGTGGCTTTTTAAAGCATATGCTTTTCCAAAGCAGTGGCGAGGGAGAGGAGGCCCAGAAGGAGTTTCTGGCCATGGAGCTGAGATTTGGATGTGTTAACGCTTTCCCACCCCCTTGGTCCTTCCTCCTACTGTCTCCATTCAAAGTCATTTTAATCTTATGAACTGACTATTAGCTGATGAACTAATTCCTCCAGGGAAAATGCCATTAATTCATCAGGCTCCTTCACTCCATTTTTTAAAAACTGCCCGTGAACATCTTTTGTTTTAATAAATGACTGAATTCTTGTGCTGTGGTTTGCAGAGTCTTAATGAACTTGGGAACGTAAAATCCTCCCTGTGGTTTATTTTCAGCCCCGTCACATAGGAAACCATACTGCACTTCACAGTCAGGCTAGAGATTTCTCACAAAAAGGGACCAAGCTAAGTGCTACTGACGCTGGACGTTCATATCACCACTGGGAGAGCTTTTCTACCCTAGAACCTGAAGCAGCCTTCTCCACTACCTGCACACCTGCAAGATAGGATAATAAGCAGCCCCTCTTCTTCAACACCCCAATCATGTAATTTGGAAACTTGAGGCTGAACAATTCCATGCTCAGTCCATTGCAGCATTTCCGGTGCCCTATGCCCTAGTTTTCACTCTTGTTATATAAGCACACACGTCAGTGTGTCTCTAGCTACCAGCTTCTATCAGGGTAATGATTTACTCCTCTTCACATCACCTGTGGTACTAGCCCACGCAGAGTGTACCCTTACTAAATAGAGAGGCAAAGATACAGAGGCCCTTCATACACCCCGTTTGAGACAAAGTCACTGCTACAGACACGGATGGTGCTTGATACTTAGACAGGCAGCGAATGGGGATTAAAAAAGAATTATCTCCCTGGTATGCTCACTCTGACTGGCCAACGATATAATTTCCAGTCTCATGTCTCTATTTCAGACCACATATGGCAGTAATATTGGCTCTTCCCCACCTCAGCCTAACCAAGACTAAACAGGTTGATGAATGTCATGCATCTTATCATCATACATGCATATTTTTAAATATAATTCACTTTTGATCTGCACCCTTGTGCAGTGGTGAATGAAAACAGTTAAGATTTCTTCCACTGTCTGCCTTTAAATGTATTAAACAGCCCTGCTGTCAATAGATTATATTCTTGTACAATGATAATAGCCCCCAAAACTAAGAGGCCTTGTCAGGAATTGCAGTTGTCACAGTTTGATGGGAATGATTTTACTTGGGGTTCGTCTGCCTCACAATCATCTCATAATCTGGATATACATCACAGCATGACATGTAAATTTCCTGCTACTCTGCTTTCATTTCCAGAGGCAGCAATCAAATGAAAACCACTCAACCTCACCCAAATGTATAAATAATTTTCATTCAAACATATTAACAGTCAAAATATGAGAATTTATCACAGAGTGCTAGGCCTTTTAAGAAGCAATAAAGACTTTACTTTTTTAAGCATATTTCTCTTTAGAAAAGTAATACAAATAGTAACTCGCAATTTAAAAATCACATTTGAAAGTCCACATAGAAACCACCTAATCTTCAAACTTAAGGGATGTAGGTGCCATGGATTTAGTGCTTGGAGGAAAAGGGATGAGGGAAATATTGTGTAATAGAATTGCACGTGGGTTACAGATACACCAGAAATACATCTACGCGTGGAACAACTCCTACGGAGCACCTACTGAACGCTGGCAGAAGACCTCAGACCTCCCAAAAGGCAAGGAACCCCCCACGTACCTGGTTAGGGCAAAAGAAAAAACTAAACAGAGACAAAAGGATAGGGATGGGTCCTGTACCAGCGGGAGAGAGCTGTGAAGGAGGAAAAGTGTCCACACACTAGGAAGCCCCTTCGCAGGTGGAGACTTCGGGAGGCGGAGTGGGGGAGCTTGGGAGCCGCGGAGGAGAGCACAGCAACAGGGGTGCGGAGGGCAAAGCGGAGTGATTCCAGCGCAGAGGATCGGGCCGACCGGCACTCACCAGCCGAGAGGCTTGTCTGCTCGCCCGCCGGGGCGGGCGGGACTGGGAGCTGAGGCTCCGGCTTTTGTCGGAGCGCCGGGAGAGGACTGAGGTTGGCAGCGTGAACACAGCCTGCAGGGCGTTGGTGCGCCGCGGCTGGCCGGGAGAGAGTCTGGGGAGGGGTCTGGACCTGCCGAAGAGGCAAGAGACTTTTACGTCCCTCTTTGTTTCCTGGTGCACGAGGAGGGGGCATTGGGAACGCTGCTTGGGAGAGCTCCGGAGACGGGCGCGAGCCGCGGCTAAGAGTGCGGAGCCCAGAGACGGACATGGGACGCTAAGGCCGCTGCTGCCGCCGCCAGGAGGCCTGTGTGCGAGCGCAGATCACTAGCCACACGCCCTTCCGGGGAGCCTGTGCAGCCCGCCACTGCCGGGGTCCCGGGATCCGGGGACGGCTCCCCCGGGAGAGCGGACGGCGCGCCTCAGGCTGCAGCGTCAAGCCGGCCTCTGCCGCTGCAGGCCCGCCCTGCACTCCGTGACCCTCCCTACCCCCGGCCTGGGTGAGCCAGAGCCTCCGAATCAGCGGCTCCTTTAACCCCGTCCTGTCTGAGCAAACAACAGACGCCCTCCGGCGACCTACACGCACAGGCGGGGCCAAATCCAAAGCTGAGCCCCTGGGAACTGTGAGAACAAAGAAGAGAAAGGGAAATCTCTCCCAGCAGCCTCAGAAGCAGCGGATTAAAGCTCCACAATCAACTTGATATACCCTGCATCTGTGGAATACCTGAATAGACAAGGAATCATCCCAAATTAAGGAGCCCTGTGGATGAAAGGCTCTTGGTGCTGCAGCCAGGACTCAGTGCTGTGCCTCTGAGGTGGGAGAGCCAACTTCAGGACACTGGTCCACAAGAGGCCTCCCAGCTGCACATAATATCAAGCGGCAAAAATCTCCGAGAGATCTCCATCTCAACGCCAGCACCCAGCTTCACTCAACGACCAGCAAGCTACAGTGCTGGACATCCTATGCCAGACAACTAGCAAGACAGGAACACAACCCCACCCATTAGCAGAGAGGCTGCCCAAAATCATAATAAGTCTACAGACACCCCAAAACACACCACCAGACGTGGACCTGCCCACCAGAAAGACAAGATCCAGCCTCATACACCAGAACACAGGCACTAGTACCCTCCACCAGGAAGCCTACACAACCCACTGAACCACCTTAGCCACTGGGGACAGACACAAAAAAACAACAGGAACTACGAACCTTCAGCCTGCAAAAAAAAAAAAAAAAAAAAAAAGGAGACCCCAAACACAGTAAGATAAACAAAATGAAAAGACAGAAAAACACACAGCAGATGAAGGAGCAAGATAAAAACCCACCAGACCTAACAAATGAAGAGGAAATAGGCAGTCTACCTGAAAAAGAATTCAGAATAATGATAGTAAGGTTGATCCGAAATCTTGGAGATAGAATGGACAATAGAATGGACAAATTGCAAGAATCAGTTAACAAGGACCTAGAAGAACTAAAGATGAAACAAGCAACGATGAACAACACAATAAATGAAATTAAAAGTACTCTAGATGGGATCAATAGCAGAATAACTGAGGCAGAAGAACGGATAAGTGACCTGGAAGATAAAATAGTGGAAATAACTACTGCAGAGCAGAATAAAGAAAAAGGAATGAAAAGAACTGAGGACAGTCTCAGAGACCTCTGGGACAACATTAAACGCACCAACATTCGAATTATAGGGGTTCCAGAAGAAGAAGAGAAAAAGAAAGGGACTGAGAAAATATTTGAAGAGATTATAGTTGAAAACTTCCCTAATATGGGAAAGGAAATAGTTAATCAAGTCCAGGAAGCACAGAGAGTCCCATACAGGATAAATCCAAGGAGAAATACGCCAAGACACATATTAATCAAACTGTCAAAAATTAAATACAAAGAAAACATATTAAAAGCAGCAAGGGAAAAACAACAAATAACACACAAGGGAATCCCCATAAGGTTAACAGCTGATCTTTCAGCAGAAACTCTGCAAGCCAGAAGGGAGTGACAGGACATATTGAAAGTGTTGAAGGAGAAAAACCTGCAACCAAGATTACTCTACCCAGCAAGGATCTCATTCAGATTTGATGGAGAAATTAAAACCTTTACAGACAAGCAAAAGCTGAGAGAGTTCAGCACCACCAAACCAGCTCTACAACAACTGCTAAAGGAACTTCTCTAGGCAAGAAACACAAAAGAAGGAAAGGACCTACAATAACGAACCCAAAACAATTAAGAAAATGGGAATAGGAACACACATATCGATAATTACCTTAAATGTAAATGGACTAAATGCTCCCACCAAAAGACACAGATTGGCTGAATGGATACAAAAACAAGACGCATATATTTGCTGTCTACAAGAGACCCACTTCAGACCTAGAGACACATACAGACTGAAAGTAAGGGGATGGAAAAAGGTATTTCATGCAAATGGAAACCAAAAGAAAGCTGGAGTAGCAGTTCTCATATCAGACAAAATAGACTTTAAAACAAAGACTATTAGAAGAGACAAAGAAGGACACTACATAATGATCAAGGGATCAATCCAAGAGGAAGATATAACAATTATAAATATTTATGCACCCAACATAGGTGCACCTCAATACATAAGGCAAATACTGACAACCATAAAAGGGGAAATCGACAGTAACACATTCATAGTAGGGGACTTTAACACCCCACTTTCACCAATGGACAGATCATCCAAAATGAAAATAAATAAGGAAACACAAGCTTTAAATGATACATTAAACGAGATGGAGTTAATTGATATTTATAGGACATTCCATCCAAAAACAACAGAATACACATTTTTCTCAAGTGCTCATGGAACATTCTCCAGGATAGATCATATCTTGGGTCACAAATCAAGCCTTGGTAAATTTAAGAAAATTGAAATTGTATCAAGTATCTTTTCTGACCACAACGCCATGAGACTAGATATCAATTACAGGAAAAGATCTGTAAAAAATACAAACACATGGAGGCTAAACAATACACTACTTAATAATGAAGTGATCACTGAAGAAATCAAAGAAGAAATCAAAAAATACCTAGAAACAAATGACAATGGAGACACAACGACCCAAAACCTGTGGGATGCAGCAAAAGCAGTTCTAAGGGGGAAGTTTATAGCAATACAAGCCCACCTTAAGAAGCAGGAAACATCTCGAATAAACAACCTAACCTTGCACCTCAAGCAATTAGAGAAAGAAGAACAAAAAAACCCCAAAGCTAGCAGAAGGAAAGAAATCATAAAAATCAGATCAGAAATAAATGAAAAAGAAATGAAGGAAACAATAGCAAAGATCAATAAAACTAAAAGCTTGTTCTTTGAGAAGATAAACAAAATAGATAAACCACTAGCCAGACTCATCAAGAAAAAAAGGGAGAAGACTCAAATCAATAGAATTAGAAATGAAAAAGGAGAGGTAACAACTGACACTGCAGAAATAAAAGAGATCATGAGAGATTACTACAAGCAACTCTATGCCAATAAAATGGACAATCTGGAAGAAATGGACAAATTCTTAGAAATGCACAACCTGCCAAGACTGAATCAGGAAGAAATAGAAAATATGAACAGACCAATCACAAGCACTGAAATTGAAACTGTGATTAAAAATCTTCCAACAAAGAAAAGCCCAGGACCAGATGGCTTCACAGGCGAATTCTATCAAACATTTAGAGAAGAGCTAACACCTATCCTTCTCAAACTCTTCCAAAATATAGCAGAGGGAGGAACACTCCCAAACTCCTTCTACGAGGCCACCATCACCTTGATACCAAAACCAGACAAGGATGTCACAAAGAAAGAAAACTACAGGCCAATATCACTGATGAACATAGATGCAAAAATCCTCAACAAAATACTAGCAAACAGAATCCAACAGCACATTAAAAGGATCATACACCATGATCAAGTGGGGTTTATTCCAGGAATGCAAGGATTCTTCAATATACGCAAATCTATCAATGTGATAAACCATATTAACAAACTGAAGGAGAAAAATCATGTGATCATCTCAATAGATGCAGAGAAAGCTTTTGACAAAATTCAACACCGATTTATGATAAAAACCCTGCAGAAAGTAGGCATAGAGGGAACTTTCCTCAACATAATAAAGGCCATATATGACAACCCCACAGCAAACATCATCCTCAATGGTGAAAAACTGAAAGCATTTCCACTAAGATCAGGAACAAGACAAGGTTGCCCACTCTCACCACTCTTATTCAACATAGTTTTGGAAGTTTTAGCCACAGCAATCAGAGAAGAAAAGGAAATAAAAGGAATCCAAATCGGAAAAGAAGAAGTAAAGCTGTCACTGTTTGCAGATGACATGATCCTATACATAGAGAACCCTAAAGATGCTACCAGAAAACTACTAGAGCTAATCAATGAATTTGGTAAAGTGGCAGGATACAAAATTAATGCACAGAAATCTCTGGCATTCCTATATACTAATGATGAAAAATCTGAAAGTGAAATCAAGAAAACACTCCCATTTACCATTGCAACAAAAAGAATAAAATATCTAGGAATAAACCTACCTAAGGAGACAAAAGATCTGTATGCAGAAAATTATAAGACACTGATGAAAGAAATTAAAGATGATACAAATAGATGGAGAGATATACCATGTTCTTGGATTGGAAGAATCAACATTGTGAAAATGACTCTACTACTGAAAGCAATCTATAGATTCAATGCAATCCCTATCAAACTACCACTGGCATTTTTCACAGAACTAGAACAAAAAATTTTGCAATTTGTATGGAAACACAAAAGACCCCGAATAGCCAAAGCAATCTTGAGAACGAAAGAAGGAACTGGAGGAATCAGGCTCCCAGACTTCAGACTATACTACAAAGCTACAGTTATCAAGACGGTATGGTACTGGCACAAAAACAGAAAGATAGATCAATGGAACAGGATAGAAAGCCCAGAGATAAACCCACGCACATATGGTCACCTTATCTTTGACAAAGGAGGCAGAAATGTACAGTGGAGAAAGGACAGCCTATTCAATAAGTGGTGCTGGGAAAACTGGACAGCTACATGTAAAAGTATGAAATTAGATCACTCCCTAACACCATACACAAAAATAAGCTCAAAATGGATTAAAGACCTAAATGTAAGGCCAGAAACTATCAAACTCTTAGAGGAAAACATAGGCAGAACACTCTATGACATAAATCACAGCAAGGTCCTTTTTGACCCACCTCCTAGAGAAATGGAAATAAAAACAAGAGTAAACAAATGGGACCTAATGAAACTTAAAAGCTTTTGCGCAGCAAAGGAAACCATAAAGAAGACCAAAAGACAACCCTCAGAATGGGAGAAAATATTTGCAAATGAAGCAACTGACAAAGGATTGATCTCCAAAATTTATAAGCAGCTCATGCAGCTTAATAACAAAAAAACAAACAACCCAATCCAAAAATGGGCAGAAGACCTAAATAGACATTTCTCCAAAGAAGATATACAGAGTGCCAACAAACACATGGAAGAATGCTCAACATCACTAATCATGAGAGAAATGCAAATCAAAACTACAATGAGATATCATCTCACACCAGTCAGAATGGCCATCATCAAAAAATCTAGAAACAATAAATGCTGGAGAGGGTGTGGAGAAAAGGGAGCCCTCTTACACTGTTGGTGGGAATGTAAATTGATACAGCCACTGTGGAGAACAGTATGGAGGTTCCTTAAAAAGCTACAAATAGAACTACCATATGACCCAGCAATCCCACTACTGGGCATATACCCTGAGAAAACCATAATTCAAAAAGAGTCATGTACCAAAATGTTCATTGCAGCTCTATTTACAATAGCCCGGAGATGGAAACAACCTAAGTGTCCATCATCGGATGAATGGATAGAGAAGATGTGGCACATATATACAATGGAATATTACTCAGCCATAAAAAGAGACGAAATTGAGCTATTTGTAATGAGGTGGATAGACCTAGAGTCTGTCATACAGAGTGAAGTAAGTCAGAAAGAGAGAGACAAATACCGTATGCTAACACATATATATGGAATTAAAAAAAAAATGTCATGAAAAACCTAGGGGTGAAACAGGAATAAAGACACAGACTTACTAGAGAATGGACTTGAGGCTATGGGGAGGGGGAAGGGTAAACGGTGACAAAGCGATAAAGAGGCATGGACATATATACACTACCAAACGTAAGGTAGATAGCTAGTGGGAAGCAGCCGCATAGCACAGGGAGATCAGCTCGGTGCTTTGTGACCGCCTGGAGGGGTGGGATAGGGAGGGTGGGAGGGAGGGAGACGCAAGCGGGAAGAGATATGGGAATATATGTATATATATAACTGATTCATTTTGTTGTGAAGCTGAAACTAACATACCATTGTAAAGCAATTATACTCCAATAAAGATGTTAAAAAAAAAAAAAAGAATTGCACGTGGCTTAATAATCACCGACATGGAAATACCAATGTCTAAAAATGCTG
The DNA here is from genome assembly GCF_964270905.1 of Leucopleurus acutus. Classification (NCBI taxonomy): domain Eukaryota; kingdom Metazoa; phylum Chordata; class Mammalia; order Artiodactyla; family Delphinidae; genus Leucopleurus; species Leucopleurus acutus. The sequence continues at coordinate 139,826,488 of NC_139143.1, forward strand.
ATTTATTTCATTTTTACTAAACATACCTTTTGTGCTGCACAATCTATAGTAGATTACTTTCTTTAAAATATAAACACTTGATCCAGCAGTGATTTGGATAGTAATATAACAAATGATACTTTTTTCTGATAAACATCAGATTTTAATTGAAAGCAATCTCCTTGGGAAAAAAAGCCCATCAAATTCCAACCACACTAACTGTCAGTTACCAAGGAAGGTAGGGAGGGACATATTTACAATTGAACAAGAAAAATATTTGTCATCAGTGCTCAGTTATGAAGTCAAATGAGAGCAAGTGCTCGTTCACCTTGGCCTGGTTCAAGGTGAGTCTGGGGATGGCCATGGGAGCTGTACTTGAGGGAGAGGACAAGAGCTGCAAAGTACTCACCACCGGACCTGGGAACTTGCCACTGTTGCTTGTAAAGCTCCCCTGGGAAGGTGCTTCGAGACTAAGCCTTTAGATGTGGACTTGTGCTCAGCCAGATGGAGGTGCTAAAAGACATCATTGGACCAATACGGCATCATGTTGACAAGAGTTCATTAGATATGGAACAAAACCCTAAAAGGACTATAATACCCTGACGCACTTAAGTCAATAATCAATCCACCCATATTTCCAAAAAATACCTTCCATAGTTTAGAGAGGACACTTGGTCTCTGGGGAAGAGGCTGTTAAAGGTTTCTATCACATCCTCAAGGCCAGTTGAGAAGTGAGGGTGGCTGGAAAGTGTAGACTAGGAAGGTACGTTGGGATGGGGAGCAATCTGCTTGTAGCGTTAGCGCTAGCACCTAAAAAGTTTGCAGCCTCACTTAAAACTTTTATACCCTTTTCTTCTCCTCCTTCTTCCCCCCCACCATGTGCAAAAACTGCTAAGATGACAGTTTTTTCCATTTCCCCAGTAAGTGTGTCTGCAGAAGTACCATAACCCAGGGTACAGCAAGCTCAGCCATTTGAAATAAAACTTTGCAGTACTAATGTTTTTGTAACTGCTTTCATATTGTAATGATATTTTTCCAAGCACCGGTTTTATATGATCTTAAATACCTTTTTGGGAAAGTCCAGTGAGCTGACTCTAATAAAATCATGCTATTGAAAAAAAGTTTAAGTAGAATGTTCAGAATAAATTACAAAACTGCATGCAAGAATGCCAGCTAGTGCTGCAATAAAAAGCTGAAAATGAGTATTCTTGCAATATATTTTAAAGAAGTAGTATACTCTTTTTGTCCATTTTTTTTCATTGAATCTTTCATAACAGAATGCCTCCATGTCGTGAAAGGAGGGGAATGCGTACCAAATGAACAAACTGGGGGAAAAACTGCATTTAAGGGGAGAAAAGAATCTTGACTTTTTGGGGGAGTATAGAATATATTTCATTTCATTTTCAGTAACTGTTGGAAGATAATAGGAAATGTAATTTCTTTCCATTTGCTGGGCCAAAATACTTAAATTACATCATACGTATCCTGTCATATTTTTCCCCCAACATATTCAGGACCTGTTAATGGATTTCATATTCCTTATGTCTGCACTAAGGGATGGGTCTGCTTTAAAAGGCAGAGATGTCCAGCAGTGGGGATCTCAGGGAAACTGTAGGATGAGGCCATGAGTGGAAGACAGAGGCAATTGAATATCTGACTTTCTTCTAGTGAAGTAGAAGGAAGGAGCTCATGAAGGATAGAGGTAAGTGTATCCTCCTAATTACTCTTGAAATCGTGGGTCCAAAATAATCACGAGCCCCTTCCACAGCCCTTCCACCCCACAGGATAGTCTCACAAAAATGAGACATTAAAAGAGCAATGGATGGTAAATGTCCCCTGTGGCCACATTGACACCTGCCATTTGAGAGTCTACTGTGTTCTGGGCACTGAATCAAGCACTGGGCTTCAGGTTCTACGAGGAAAAATATTTATGTAAATCAAATTAGCTTGTAGATCCAAATTCACTTCTCTCACCTCCAAGTAAAACAAAAGCAAGCATTCTAATCCTATGGAGAGAAAATGGGACAAAGAAAACGTGGCGTAGCATGATGGGCAAGGTCTAGAATATCATGGACACTGTTGGTGGCCACACAGCATTCCTCCTCCCCTTCCATCTTCCTTCCCAGCAGAACCTGATTTTGTTCAGGAATCCATGTCTCTACACACAGCCACGCACCTCGGGAGAATCTGACCCATTTGCTTCTAAGATGCAGATTGACTGGTCATGGGCAACTGTGTTCCCTTTGTCATTGTTGAGTTGAAGAAAGGGCATGGGACTCTGACCAGTGATGTGGGAGAGGAAATCAGCTGAGGCTCCTTTAGAGAAGAGCTTTCTTGCCAACCAAAGAAGTGGGCTCTCTTTTATCCTCTGGAGATTTTGTTGTCTGGATGCGACTCCTGAAAGGGTAGCAGCCACCTGCTAGGAAACTCTGCCCCCTTGCCTAAGATAAACTAATACCCATGATAATAGAAACAATGCCGTATTAGTGTCATAGATCTGCTGTAACAAAGTACCATAAACTGGGGGTATTAGTTGTTTTAAAACAGCAATTTATTGTCTCAGTTCTGGAGGCTAGAAGTCCAAAATCAAGGTGTCAGCAGGGCCATGTTCCCTCTGATGGCTCTAGGGGAGAATACTTCCTTGCCTCTTCCAGTGTCTGCCCACAATCCTTGGTGTTCCTTGGCTTGTTAGACACACCACTGCAGTCACTTGGCCATCTTCTCCCTGAGTTTCTTCACATTGTCCTCCCTCTGTGTCCAAATCTCCTCTTTTTATAAGAACAGTCATATTGGAGGAGAGTCCACTCTAATGACCTCATTTTAACTTGATTACCTCTGTAATTACCCTATTCACAAATAAGGTCACATTCTGATACTTGGGGTTAAGACTTCAACATATCTTTTTTGGGGGAAGGGGCTCAATTCAACCCATACATCATACATTGCCTAACTGTGGGCAGATACTAAGGTTGAATAGACCTTGATGACATCATAGAGCCTCTGAATCAGCCCACCCTGGAACCTGTCCCGCCTCAGGACTTGCTGGTAAGTGAGGTACACGTGCGACCCCTTTCTGCATTGCTCAGGTTGTCCTGTATTGAGGTTTATTACAGGTAGCTGAGCCCACATTCGTTGATGCAACAGATATTGGATAAAAACAGACCTGATTCCACCATTTAATAGCTGTGTGTCCTTGGGAAAAAAAATCCCTTGCACTTTGAGAATACTTTATCTCTACACTGAGTCAAATATTACCCCAGAGTTGCCACAAAGATTGATGAGATTGATATAAACGGCATTATCCTGAAAAGGCGCTCAGTAGATTGTTTACATGCTCTTTTTACAAACTATCCATGTGACTCTGGAAGAATAAAAACAGTACCATATAGTCTAGTCTTAAAGGGACTAATGAGAACCACTAGTTCTTGATGGTTGTTAGATTTGCAGAAACTAATGCAACATTGTAAATCAATGATAAAAATGAAAACCAAACAAGCAAACAAAATAAATCATTTGCCTGTATTCATCACTTAGACATTCTGCACCTGTCTCGCTTCTTTAAGGCCTTTGTGACAGCCGCCATTTATGAGAAGCAGTGACCTTAAAGGTTAAAAGCATGAGCTCTTGAGTCAGACCACATGGATTCAAATCTCAGTTCTGCCACTTTCTATGTGTGACCTTGGGCAAATTACTTAACCTCTTGGTACTTGGCTCCTTCATCTCTACAAAAGGGGAATGAAGATGATGATAGTTTCTCACAGTATTCTTAAGAGGAATAAGGTGAAAAGGCATAAGGTGATTAGTACAGGGTCTGGCACACGGTAGGCAAGTTAAACATACACTCTTTCCTCCTTTTGAGCTCCATTATTGTCTGCCATCATCTTAGTATCCTACACCAGTGGTTTTCACACTTCAGTGTTGGTGTAAGAAACAAATGTGATGCTTGTTATAAATATAGACTTCAAGCACTACCCCTCCCCAATCCAGAGATTCAGATCCAGTAGTTCTGAGATGCACTTTTAACAAACATTCCGGGTGAAATTGATGCAGATGGCCCCTTATCACACATTGAGAAACTATCTACTTTTTTGATTGGAAGTCAGGAGACTTAGAAGGAGCTGGTCATCTTGGAGACTGGTACTTCTCTTATCCTCCCTAATCGTCTGAAGGGAGGATAAGAAGCATCTGGAAGGTAGAGGCATCATTATCTCTCTGTCCCTTCCCCTCACACAGGAGCTTGTCCACAGTGACTCAACTCAATTTAAAGTAACCTCAGATGGTATAGAAACAGAAGTGGTCAGGGAGGGATAGGAGGATGGGGATCTAGGTAGAAAGAAAACAGGCTCTGCTAACTACTTAGTGATTCCAAGAGATTCTATTGGGACAGCTGTCCTGAGTCAGCCCCAGAACCAGTTTTGGTTTCTGTGAGCCCCACGAACAGTGTGACCCTGGATAGCAGAGTCACTAGAAAGCTCTGGGATTCCAAGCTGGCTTCAGTTTTCAGACTACCAGCCTGGGACACAGCCCTCCGAGCCCAAAGCAGACCTTCAGACCAGGTGCAGGAGGACAAAGGAATAAAACTGCACAACAAGAAGCTGAATTTGGACTTATTACTGGGTCACTCAACCAACCAAGCTTAGATTTCTTAGGGACAGCTTCAACAAAGGACATTTATAGGGTTGTTTTGTTAACTAATTAATGTTAATACATGTAGCATTATGTAGCTATTTATTGAATGACTGTATGGGCCACGTGATTTTCATGAATTATGTCATTAAATTCTCAAGAATTCATTCAACATATTTGTTGAGCATCTACTATGTGTTGAGTTATCAAATAAAAGTGAATATATTTATCAATATGTAATACATATACTACATCTATCTCATATATGACTGTGTAGCGAGAAATTTCCTAGAGAGACTGGGAGGCTGATAAGTATAAAACATTGGTACAGTGTCTGACACATAGCATGCACTTAATTAATGTAAGCCATTATTATTATTGTTGTTGTTAATTATTACAGAGGATACATACTAACAGTGGTTCTTCCTGGATGGTTTCTTTCTGGAAACGTTCTGTGTGAATGTTTCTTCCTTTTGCTTATTTGCATTTACTAGATGTTCTACACTAAGCATGCAATGCTATTGTAATAAGAAATGGAAGTTATTTACTTTAAAAGTTGATATTTCCTGTCTGAATCCACAAATGAAGACCACACTGTCTTTGACAGCACCACCTAGTGGCTCCAACAGAGTATGACTGAAGAAGATCCTTTTTCCCCACCCACTACTTTATATCAGGATTCATAGAAGGAGTGATTGTGGTATGTTCCAGCATTCACACAGTATCCTGCACATTTGACCAATGACTGGCAAGCTTCTTTTCTGTGCCCTTATTGGCCTTTAGAACTCTATTTTTTCATGATGAGATGATTTATTTCTTCTGGGGCTTTGATTTTGATACTTCTCACAAAAATACAACTTAGGAATCCAGTGAGACCTCTAACACACACACAACACACACAAAATGTAAACATTCTATTTTATTTTTATTTATTTATTTTTGCGGTACGCGGGCCTCTCACTGTTGTGGCCTCTCCCGTCGCGGAGCACAGGCTCCGGACGCGCAGGCTTAGCGGCCATGGCTCACGGGCCCAGCCCCTCCGCGGCATGTGGGATCTTCCCAGACCGGGGCACGAACCCGTGTCCCCTGCATCGGCAGGCGGACTCTCAACCACTGCGCCACCAGGGAAGCCCTGGCTTACATTTTAAAATATCATTTAGCTACTAAGTAGATGTAAGGTTGTAGGAGGACAAGAGTAAAAACAAGGAAACCATGCAACAACAATCAAGTGAATGAATGTCCGTGGAACAACTGAATGTATGGCTAAGATTGTCAAAGTAGAACAGAAGCGTAGTGTTCAATTACACCCACAAGTGACAAAGAAAGTCTCCTCATTGGAGGTGAGGCCTAAACAGGCGTCTGCTTTTATTTTCAGGTTTGAATTTTTTTGGCAAGGAGTGTTCTTCCATTAGGAGACCCATCATATCAATGTCTCTCTTCTTGATGTTAGCAGCTTAATAAATGCTCAAATCCATTCATTCATTAGTGGTTGCAAAATGGTGATATGCTCATTCTATCTTTTCATTTATATTTTTTAGCTGGATTATGTTTATAAAAAGAACCTTTTCTTCATCTTCTGTTTGATTACCCAGTGGTGTAATTCACATAGAAAAGGCAAGACAAATGCTTGATTTTTTTCCCCCTCTATTTTCAGTTTTCAGAATAATGAGTTGGTTGACTAGCATCTCTCCATGGTGATCAATTGCTTGCTTGCTTTCTCCCTTTTTCTTTCTTTCTCCCCTGCCTCCCTCTTCTCTTTCTTACTCACTCTTTCTCTCTCTTCTCTCTTTTTCTTACCTTCTCTCTCCCTTCCTCCCTTTCTTTCTGACGTTCTCTATTTCCCTTGTTCTTTCTCTTTTTCTTTCTTATTATCACTATGAACTTAATGATTTTTAAGTATATCTGATGGTTTCAATCAATGCAGTTATTACCCGTATGGATGCTTAAATTGTCTCATCTTTACCCAGGAGCCTCTTCAAATTGGCTCCTGAGCCCTTTCGATGGAACCCTAGTAGTTTTTGACACCCTCCTCACTGCCTGATATATGTTGTGACAAGCTCAGCATGTACTTTCCCTGTCCCCAACTTGGAGTCAGCCGTTCCTCTAAGAAGCCCTGGTTCCCTTTAGTGGGATATGGTATCTCAGCACTACAATTTGAGTACTATGGGTGAATCATTATTTCTGTGTTTGTCATCGTTACTAGGCCTTTTCAGCGGACAGAGTTTGACTTTTTTTTTTTATTTATTGATAGGTTACTTTTTTTAATAGCTTAATTACATTTTGTGGGGGAGCTGTGTTGGATCTTCATTGCTGCATGCAGGCTTTTCTGTAGTTGCCATGAGCGGGGGCTACCCTTCGTTGAGGTGCACGGGCTTCTCATTGTGTTGGCTTCTCCTGTTGCGGAGCATGGGCTCTAGGCGGATGGGCCTCAGTAGCTGCAGCACATGGGCTCAGTATTTGTGGCTCACAGGCTCAGTAGTTGTGGCTCACAGGCTTAGTTGCTCCGTGGCATGTGGGATCTTCCTGGACCAGGGATTGAACCCGTGTGCCCTGCATGAGTTTGACATTTTTTAAATAAAATTAATTATGATTTTTATATTGATACTTTCAAAGTAAACTATGACATTTTTTCCTCATTTTTCCCACATTGACAGTCTCAATTTTCAACAACTCCAGAAATGACAGAATTACAGTGACCCTTAATTACTAATTTTCTTTGTTCCCCCAAACTACACACAACAATCTCATAATTAATCATACAAACAGTACCAACAAAAACATGATCACTGTAAATAGTTTAAGATCCTATGTAGCTCTATTTGTCCTAAGAGTATCTCACCCTAGGGATGTATAGGCAAGTTACTGATGTTTAAAGTCATTTGGAATTGTTCATGTCATGGGGCTTTACAGTTTGTGGTGGGTGGAAGCAGACATTTAAAAAGTGATTATAAGACCTTCAGTGTAAAGAAACAGTACAGTAAGCAAAGTGAGGTTCACCTGTCTGGAGGCTCAGAGTCATCCTCCCTAAGAAAGGGATGCTTAAGCAGAGACCTTAGGCCATGTTGGAATTAGCTCAGCAGAGTATGGGAGCAAGATGGGGGGGGGGGGGGTCATTCCGACAAAGAGTTACCTAAGCTGTGACTTAGAAGGCACTCTGCACATAAACTGCCAAGACAACGGTGGCTTTTTAGAATTTCCTTTTTAAGCTATGCTCTCCAAAAATCAAAAGATCATCAATCAAATCAGGTCTGGTCTCCTCTGTGGTAGTTTTCAAGCCAAAAGTCACATGGGAAGTAACCATTGCACAAAGCCATAGACATGCTTTCTTTGTAAGCCAAACCACGTTGCTTAATCGTTCCCTTTATTTATCATGCTTAACTTCCATTTCTAAAAGGGAGAGCCTCAGAGCACAAGGACTTGCCCCTATGAAGAGTATTTAAAAAGAAGAGCTTCACATACTCTTCATACGGGCAAGTCCTTATGCTCTGAGGCTCTCCCTTTTAGAAATGGAAGTTAAGTATGATACATAAAAGGAATGACCACCAAAAGATAAACAGATAAAAAAGATGTGGCACATAGAGACAATTAAATATTACTCAGCCATAAGAAAGAACAAAATAATGCCATTTGCAGCGATATGGATGGACCTAGAGATTGCCATACTGAGTGAAGGAAGTCAGACAGAGAAAGACAAATGTCATATATCACTTATATGTAGAATCTAAAAAGTGGTACAAATGAACTTACTTACAAAACAGATATAGAGTCCCAGGTGTAGAAAAGAAACTTATGGTTATCAAGGGGGAAAGGGATGGGGAGGGATAAATTGGGAGACTTGGATTGACATATATATACTACTATATATGAAATAGGTAACTAATAAGGACCTACTGTATAGCAGAGGGAACTCTACTCAATACTCTGTAATGACCTATATGGGAAAAGAATCTTAAAAAAAAGTGGATACATGTATATGTATAACTGATTCACTTTGCTGTACAGCAGAAACTAACACAACATTGTAAGCCAACTATACCCCAATAAAAATTAATTTTAAAAAATAAATAAAAGTAAAAAGAGCTTCGATGGCACTGCATTAGATGCTTAACATACTTCAAATCTAATCCTCAAAACAACTCTGTAATTTAGAGGATGTTATCCCATTTTAGATCTGAGGAATCTGAGAAGCTGAGAAGGATGTGGCAAAGTTCAAAGTTACGTAGCTGCTAAGTGGGAGGGCCAAGATTCAAATTCAGGTCTGCCTGATTCCAAAACCATTACCTTATGAATTTCATTAGTTTATTCTCTAGAGACATGGCTTATGTGACTATATAAACTATGATTTATAAAATAAATTATGTTAGCCTAGAGTCACCTCTCACGGGTGAGGAGTACTCTTATAAGAACTAACATTTGGTTGACCTTTTATCCTACAATGACATCGTTTTCTAATTTGATTGGTTCTCATTATTCCCATTTCCCAGAGGAGGTAACTGAGACTCACAAAGAAGCTGGCCTGTTCAGCTAATAAGTGACAGACTGGGGTTTAAACCAAGGTTTCTGACTCCAAATCCCAAGTTGTTCCCATTCTTGGTCATCCTGGCTCTCTGCTTACCAGATAACAGAATGAGGGCAGAAACGAAAACTTCACAAGAAAAACCAGTAGGAAAAGCGCTTAAAATCACACACCTCCAATTATGACGCCACTTATCAACAAAATGTCACTTATCAACGAAATGTCACTGTCTGAATATAAAACTATTACAAAAATAATAAAACTTTACTTTAAAAATCCTCGCTTATACTCAGCCATAAAAAGGAAGGAAATTGTGCCATTTGCAGAGACGTGGATGGACCTAGAGACTGTCATACAGACTGAAGTAAGTCAGAAAGAGAAAACAAATATAGTATATTAACTCATATATGTGGAATCTAGAAAAATGGTACAGATGAACCTATTTGCAAAACAGAAATAAAGACACAGACGTAGAGAACAAACGTATGGACACCAGTGGGGAAAGGAGGGTGGGATGAATTGGGAGACTGGGATTGACATATACACACTACTTTGTATAAAATAGATAACTAATGAGAACCTACTATATAGCACAGGGAACTCTACTCGGTGGGTGCTCTGCAGTGACCTAAATGGGAAGGAAATCCAAAAGAGAGGGGTTACATGTATACATATAGCTGATTCACTTCGCTGTACAGCAGAAACTAACACAACATTGTAAAGCAGCTATACCCCAATTTAAAAAAGAACTTCACTTATAAAAAACCATCTCGGTGGGAAAACCTGTAAATTCAGTACCTTAACACTGTAGCAAAAATGGTACATAAAAATATGAAAAGAGAACATAAAATTCTGTTTTCCTAATTTTTCAGTAAACCTGAAACTCTTACAAGAAATAAATTCTACTTTAAAAAAGAGCGAGAAGGACACGATCTCTCATTGCTTAAATTCTTCACTTCTCTTTTCCTTTGATAACTAATTTTGCCAAAAAGGAACAAAATTTACTTGCTTTTGATAAGTTCATACTTACTGCTTTGTTCCCAACAGGGTAGCTCGTTCTAGGTTTTAGAGTCAGATGGTCTTGGGTTCAGATGTTGGCTTTGCCTCTTCCTAGCTTCAGTTCTCACTGGGGTTGTGAGGATGAAATGACATAATGCAGGCCAAGCCCTTAACCCAGTGCTTCATAC